>NC_043983.1:23842320-23954820 GCF_902150065.1 Myripristis murdjan | reverse complement strand
AGATAACGCATTGAAAGCTGCACCAGTGGTTTGAAATGGTATACAATTCCTGTCCCCTTAGTGGGTTAGTAGGTTATTTTGTTTGGAGGTTTTGTCAGGAGGACTAAGTCGGACACATAAATACATCAAAGTTATATAGTCATGACATAAAAAACATAATACTATCCTAAAACCATGTTTCACTCCGCTAACTCACTCAGCATCCATTTTTCAGATGTTCTTTTAAAAGCTGTTAAGTTGTTATTTAGTTGTTATTTAAGTCTTATTTAATTTGGGATGTTATTCCACTCCATCCCTCTGTCTGCATCTTCTCCCTACTTTACTTTTCTCTTCCATCACTCATCATTACTACACCATGACCATAAGTCAGAGTCCAATCCAAGACATGGTGAGTTATTTGTGAATCATTATATTGCCTATGTTAAAGTTAGACTGAGGCTAGAATTGCTCACCCAAAATATAGAGCAATTTGTAGCATTATTGCACTCATACGGGTCATAACTTAGCAGGTGACCTCTTTCCACCTATATCGATTGAGGTCGAAGCCGATAATTACCCCGGACTGAAATACTGGGTCACCCTGTTTACCCTGACAGATGTTAGTGGGATTTTAGGTCAGTGTAAAAGTAGTATGAGACTGTATATTGGAGTTTTTTAGCAGCAGGCAAAAAACTTGTTAAGTTTTGGTAAGTGACATGTAAGTTGTATGATGTGAAGGTGTGAGATGAGTTTTGGCTTTGTAGCTGTTAGAAACAGAATTATAAGTATTTGTGAATAAAATATACAGCTCCCGACATTCGAGGCAGCATTATGAATTAGTCTTTCCTTCATGAGCACTGTTAACACAATATAAATGACAAAAATCTGCCTCCAGTTGATTGGTAATCTAAATTCATGAATTGACTTTTGACCTTTATTTTATTTTGAAACTAAATGTACAAAACTCTATCTTAATGAAGGGATGTTGTTTGGTAGATTTATCAGGTGTGTTGCTCACCCGTGCACCATGTCCCTTTAAGACTAAATGAGTTTTGCCACTGAGGTCATAATAGGGTTGACACCCTTGGGTTAACAGTGGCAGATAATCTTCACAAGCTGTTAAAAGGGATAATGCCGAGGCTATGCAGCTCAACCAACCCCCCGTGGAAATATACGAGAGAGAGAGAGAGAAGAAAGGAGGAGAGGATTAAAGTAAAGGTTAAATCCCTGGTGAACACACAGTAACGAGTCTGTGGGGATGGATGGATGGAGGGATAGAGGTGAAGATGGGAGGAGGAGGAGGGAAGAAAACAGTTTCCTCTCCCACACTGTCCTCTCTCTGAGTCTGAAATGCACAGTGCGGTACATTTCCCATCTATTTTGCATGAGTGCTGCAAAATTTTCCAAACATTTTCAACCATGATTCTGCAAATTAAGTCAACACGGATGTAAATGAGCCACCCACTAATTTGCGGTTCCCATACAAACGATGATACAGGACATACACCACATTTTAGGTAGACATTTCTATTCTAAGTGTAACTCCAATCTGCAATATGATACTTTTCCAATAAATGATCATCTTTTGGATTGGACTGTGATTTACATTTATAGTTTTGCTGTAATGAAACACCACCAGGTTGGAAGGTTAAACCAGGAAGGCCTGGAGGTGCAAATATAAACAGTGTAATGCACCTTTTTTCGGATTTTTTGTTTTTAATGTGAAACCTGCCTGCTTGCTGCAACAGTGTTACCAGTAAATGAGAGCTCTCTTGCTCAGAATGCAAAAATGTCTTTCAGCTGCATTGCATTTTTGTCTATTAATAACTGTTGGTTGGAGAATCGATATCTCTCCCTTCCTTATTCAATGGATTTCTACCTCTTTCACTGCTGAAAGTGGGTGGGTGATTTTGGGGGACAGATAAAAAAAAAACAAAAAAAAACGGCCATGATCACTGCAGGCCTCTCATAAAAATCCCACTGATTTTCTCTACCTGCATGTTTTTCACAGGGCGCTAACGTCTACAGCAGCATATGTTGGGCAGGAGGCGGGGAAATGCCCTGGAGGGGTCATCGGTCCATCGCATGGCTAACACAAATAGAGACACAGGCCCTCACATTCATACCTATAGGCAATTCAGAGTCTCCAGTCTCACCCAAGACTAACATTACTTTGGACTGAAAGAGGAAACCAGAGAGCCTGAGAAACCCCACACAAACACGTGGAGAACATGCAAACTCCACACGGACAGGACCGGGAACTGAATGCCGCTGCCAGGTGACAGCGTTAACCACTGAGTCATCATGCCACCCATATGGAGACAACACTTGTTTTATTCTTGTTGTTGTTTTTACTGTATTGTTTGTTTTGTTATTTTTGTTTTTTGCTAGTTTGCACATGTGGTGCTTGGGATAAATTAGAAGGGTCTCATTAAGCTCATAATCACAGAATGACTATAAAACCCAGTAATGAGAGAACAGAGCCAAAAGCTTTTTTTTTTTTTTTTTTAACAAAAAAATGTGTCCTTGTCCTTACCCTTTTTTATTTTAATACTAAAAGGAAATTGTCTATATTTGCAACAGGGAGGCCAGAGTCAGGCTCAGCTACAAACCAGCAACCCTAGAGTCACTAGGGATTCAGCGTCTTGCTCAAGGACACTTCAGCAGGGTGGATGCTGCTGCTGACATGTGTAACTGAAGTAAACCTGATGGGTCCAGAAAGGTCTGGATCGGTTCTGGCTTGAATCTCAGTGTTTCTCATCAGGCTACATCAGGCTTGGGTTATATGGCATTTGTTTATCAAGCCCTTTAACCTATGTAACTTTTTGAGAATAACTTGTAATCTTAATTTTTATTTTAACAAGTTGTAACGTCAGCCACAGTGCATCAAAATGAGGAGGATTTAGTTTTTACAAATAAGTAGTACCTTTATTGATCCTACGGGAAATCTGATTTGACGCAGCAGCACAAGGTAATGTGTTTTACATCAAAGACAGACATTTCCATAAATACTTTAAATAAATACTTGCATCAACAAGTAAAGAAAAATAGAATTAAACAAGATACAATAGGAATTAAAAACCCAATAAAAACAGATGTGTGTGTATATACATGTGCAGTATCAGTGTGTATGTACTGTATATATGAGCTGTATAAACTACCAGACTTGGTCTAGCCTCATGAAAACATGGGCTCACCTTTGTCTTATTACGTGGTGCAGCAGATCGGGTGTCTGATGTTGTTTTTAAAATATACATATGGTACATCACACACACACACACTGTCTGTTTGTATATACATGTGCAATATCTGTGGTGGTGACAGTTTAATTGTGAGTGGTGTATGTTGTCAGTCTCAGTCAGTGGAGGTAGGAGGTTCTGGGTGTGGTGCTGTTGTGGAGTCTGATGGCTGCTGGCATGAAAGAGCCCTGCAGGCGCTTTGAGGCACGTGGCTGGATGAGTCGACCGCTGAACGCTCCTCAGACGCCCCAGCTCGGCACAGAGAGGATCAGAGGGGTCGTCCATGAAAGCTTTCAACTTCCCCCTCATCTTCCTCTCTGCCACGGCCTCCACACCGTCCAGCTCCACCCCCACCACAGAGCTGCTCTTCCCCACCAGCTTGCCCAGTTTGTTGGCACCACAGCTCCTGATGCCAGCTCCCCGGCACACCACAGCAAAGACGATAACAGAGCGATAGAGCAGCAGCAGCAGCCTCATGCAGACATTAAAGGAAGAACAGCCTGCCGGGTACGCTCCTGTTTAGGCCCTCAGTGTTGTCTAACCATCGTCTTATAAAGAAATAACAGGGCGAAAAAAGGCGAAACAGAAAGTGATTTTGTAGTTGACAATTATTTAGGGCAGTGGTTCTCAATTTGGGGGACAGGACCTCCTGTGGGATCATGAGACAATTTTTTGGGGTCGAAGGATGATTAAGACATAGGCGAAAGGAAAAACACTTTTTTAATATGCAAAATTACCATGATTATTTTTTTTTGTTACTATTTTGTCTGTTTTCTTGTGAAATACTGAGTAGTTTTAACATGCGACATTTCCTCTGATAATTAAGAATACAAGACGTAACAGGGGGCACAAGTACGTATTGGTTTGCTTTAAGGGGTCACAAACCAAAAAGATTGGGAACCACTAATTTAGATATGCGGTTAGATGCTCCCCGCCTATTCAGTTGGAGAACAGTGAATCTTAAAAAATGTGAGGATTCTGTTTTTTTTCATTTATTTATACATATTTTTTGTACTGGATAAGAAAATGCACGTACTGTTTGGGGTTGGACAACTTCAGGTCTCACATATTCAGACAAATATCAGGTCAGTTCCCCGTTTTCAGCCTCACTCAAAGCTACAGAATAAACCTGCATCCTTGAGTGGGAGGATGGTGTTATACCCCGTGCACCACCCTGCTGCCCCCTTCTTTTGGTCAAAAGCAACAGATATACGGTAAATAAGCGGGGAAGTAACACACACACATTCTCTTTCTCTCTAACTTCTCCAAATTGCTGTCAATTGTTGTAAACGTAGGAGAACAGGGCATGACGACGATGTTGATGATAGTGATGATGATAACGATGATGATGGTTGGGACGATATGTGGGTAAATAGAGTTGAATCATATAGTTGGTGTAGTCAGGCAGCTGAGGACAGCATGTAGGAGGCTGGTTAAACATCTCCAGGTTTTCACAACATCTCGGCAGAGATATAAAGCAGCTTTCTTCGCTCCCACACCTCCTTTCTCACTCTATTCTTAGCCTCATGTCTTCATCCTCCTCTCTTGATCTCTTTCACGCTGTCTCTTTTTCTGTCTCTTTCACTGTAACAGGCTCCGTCTCTGTTGCTCTTATTCTTTGCCCATATGTTTTCTCCCTCTATCTCTCACACACACACACACTGTCTCTCCCTCTCAATGTACAACCCCTGGACCCCCACTCTCCCCCGGCCCATCCCTCGTCAATTTCATGGGACATATTTGCTGTCAGAGTCAATCAAGACAGTTTAGATGGGCCTGTGTGCCGCATGGCTGTTTAATGGTGGTCAAAGTAGGGTTTCATAGGGGTCTCAGTGCTGAATCCTGTGTAAGAGTGTGTGTGTGTGTGTATGTGTGTCTGTCTGTAGGGTAGTGAATGGGGATGGGGAAGCGTAGGGGCAAAACAGCTACACATGTTGGGAAAGCTGAGGGAAGAAAGGGAGGCGGGGCCGGTTGGACGCAGAGAGAAGAGGGAGACGGAGAAACAGGAGGGAGGAAGGGAGTCACAGAGGAGGAAAGGGAGAAAGAGAACAGAAGGTGAAAGATGAAGATAAATATTCGTAACAGAGGGGAGACTGGCAAGGAGCGGTAGATACTAGTTGTGAAACAGGATGCAGTAAATTGTGGTGGCTGTTTTTCCTCTGGCAGGAGTTTAACCGTCGATGCTCTTTCATTTATGCAGGTGTCCTACATTTTAAAGTAGAGACAACAAACTTCACATATTAAATACATTTTAATCCATATTGGAGCAACGGTTTAATATGTATTTTTTTAGTAAATATCCAAAAAATTATTTAAATAAAAAAGAACCAGCAGAGACTCTGTGTCTGCAGCTCATTATCCCATTTTCAGGTGCTTTCAGTCATACACTGCAAAAAAATCTCCATCTTTACTTATTCAATATTCAATCTTATCATATTCAATCTTAACACACTATGTTTTTTAAATGCGAAAAATCTGCTAGTTTGATGAGATACTATAATCCCAATTGTTTCCAATGCAGATCATTTCAGGAATTTTTCTGTGTGCAAGTACAAATATGTGGAAACAAGCATGAAGCAGATCGGCCCACTTGAGTCAAGAAGATGACACTTGATTCAAGAATTTTCTGGAAACTGATTAGCATTGGAAAGAAGTGAAATGATCTCATCCCACTGGCATATTTTTTCACTTGTGCAAAGAAAAGCATGATTATGAAATTGAAAGACTTAGTCAGAGGTTGTTTTTTTTTTTTTGTTTTTTTTGCAGTGTAGGACCTTGGTGCACTTTGTGTGTCCCTGATAGAACAAAGCTATGGAGCTCTTCTGCTATAAATTACCGTGCTGTCATATGGATGTTGCGAGCCAACATATGATTACATAAAATTCCATCCAAAACTGCTGTAAAGAGATGCAATATGAATAAAAATGTTTAGCCATCCAAATACTTTTGCACCTTAGTGTAAGCATTTTATTCCTCAAGCTATCCATCTCCTTAATGCTCACCAGATACAATACATGACACGTCATGAGAACCCACCATTGAAACCTGGCTTATGATGCATGACTTATAAATGTACAAAAATCCCATTACATTTTTAATGAAAGATTTCCACATGGCTGGATTTCAGATCTATTCTACAAGCAGGGGCTCGTAAACTTTTTCAAAAATTTTATCCTGTGACCCAAATGTGAAATTCAGCCTGCGCGCGTGAGACTCAGGAGAGCCATCAGGAACAGATCTGACCCGCTGCTTAAGAAACGCTCTACGGGATTTCCACATGGATCTGATGGCCGCACAATCTACAGTAATCACCGTTCAGGAATAACAAACTGACGTTTTCTGGATGCAACAGCAGGAAAGAGGCAGGGACACACACATACACGCCACACACACACACACTCAAACACACACAAACACATTTCCCGTGCAGAGGACACACATGCGCCCAGCTGCACACTCTTGAGTGGTTGAAAGGGAATGAGAGATGTAAATCACACTTCAGCCACATGTGGCGATTAAAAAAATGTGTGTGCATGTGTGTGTGTGACAGAGAAGAGAAACCTGTCTGCAAGATCTGTGTGCATGTGTGTGTGTGTGTGTGTGTGTGTGTGTGTGTGTGTGCTTGCGTTGTGGTCAGTATTTGCAGTGAGGCGAAGTAGAAACTCTCTGAGTCTATTTAACACGAGGCATTAACTCTGCTAATCATACCCAGATGACCAGAAGCAAACACAGCTATGGTGTGTATGTTGATGTGTGTGCCTGTGTGTGTGTGTATGTGTGTGTATGCACCCGTGTGTTTGCAAATGGATTATGACTAACTTCCACTCTGCTCAATATAAAGCCCTTCCCAAAAAGCCCATGTTGACGTCTGAATTTTCCCGACAGAAGCCTCTCGTTAGTGTGTGTGTGTGCGTGTGTGTGTGCCCGTGTGGATATGCGTGTGCGTGCACTTATTTGTGTCAACGTTATTGTTTGTGGTCCCCCACATCCTGTAAACAACATGCATCACAACAAAGTGGTCGCTTAATAGCACTGAAGTCTGCCTCATCCGACTGTTAACGTCGGCGTCTGTCTCTCTCCTCCAAACGCTTCGGAGCTGCTCATCTGTCTTGCGCGGCATCACGACAACAACAACAAACGATGAAATGATGAAACACGATCACACAAGAGAAGATTGTAAATATAAATTATCAGCAAATTAAGTTCAATTATGACGCAACCAAGGAAAACAGCCACCAGAGGGGAAACGAATGGAACAGTTGCTCGACTATCAGAGATGATGTTGCTGTTACGGGTTTGATGTGGTAAATGTGTCTTTCTGTATCTCTCGGCCTCTTTTTCTCTCTGTCTTTCCATAGTTTGAGGAACAAAGCCGCGCCGTTCAAAGCCGCTCACCCTCCCGGCTGTGATTTACTACTGTGGAATTTTTTTTTTTTTTTTTTGGTCTGGTTTCAGGTGAAATTCACTCCTACGCTGCTAAAACTTTATCACCATCTCTCCTCGTGTCTCCTGATCGAATGACGGGGAAGTCACAAAGCCGTAGAGTGAGACAGAGAGAGAAGTATTATCTCTGAGGGGAATCAAACAAGTCTTTGTCTCCTGCCGTCACCCCTGGTCACCCAGCCTGCTGCCTGTCTCTCTGCCTGCCTGCCTGTCTGTCTGTCTGTCTGTCTGCCTGCCACCACATCACTGAGCTAATGCTGAGTTCACTTCAACGCAGACCTTCTGAGTTTCTGCCTTGTGAATTTCCGACCTGCGACAGCTTCGCGTTCCTGGTGTTCACTCGGGATAATTGAGCACTCGCAGGAAGAAGAAGCTCTGAATTTTCATCCGTGGGGAATGCCAAAACAAGGGCACCCATTTTCGTGACCTGACACAGTGAACACGATGTTGTCACAGGTTGGAAATTTTACAAGGCGGAAATTCCGTGGTATGAACTGAAGTGAACATAGCATTAACTGAAATAGTGTTTGAAATGGGTGAATCTATAAAAGGCAATGTGTGAGAAAAAAAAAAAAAAAGCTAAATAAAACTTGTTGGAAAGCACTACTCGCAACCATTTTTTGGGTGGACAATTTCAAGATGTTTTTGGCTGTGCTGTGAGACTCCCGTCTTCAAAAAGGACATTGATAATGGTCTTTAAGGCCAGAAATTAATGCTCTGTTGGACTGTGTTGAAGGCTAATGAGAAGCTGCCGCACAGTGGTCTTGCCACTGAATTTAGCAGTGAGGTGAGCTATGCAGAGTAATAAATGATGGGAATCAACAAAAATAACAATAACAAGAATGTCTACTTTAAAATATTGTTTTTCTTTAAAACAAGGGAAATAATCTGCCACTGGGATGTTATAATCCCTCTTGTTTCCAAAGCAGTTTCACTTGACTCAGTCATTTTTCTGGGAACAAGTATAAAGATATTGAAATAATGCAGAATAAGGCAGATCGGCTCACTTGTGTCAAGAAAAACAAGACACTTGATTCAAGAAAATTCCGGAAACAAGTTGATTAGCGTTGGAAGCGAGTGGAGTTATCTCATCCCACTGGCAGATTTCACTTGTCTGAGGAAAAACAAACATTTAAGGCTGAATAAAAGAGAGGAAGGCTGAGATTTTTTTTTTGCAGCATGTCTGCCTGCATCTCCGCCGGAGATTCCTGTCTATCGACCTGCCTGCCTGTCTGTCTTCCTGGCTGACCTGTCTGGCTGTCTCCCTGTCTGTTCGCATGCTTGACCGTGTCCATCTACCTGCCTTTATCTGCCCGTCTGCCTCTGTGCAACCTGACCTGCTCTTTGCCTCTGGTCTTTGTCAGAGCGTGACTGGTTGGCTGACCAACCTCTGGGCTGATTAGAGTTACCTACCGCAGAGCAGCCGGGACACACACACACACACACGCACATGCACACACACACACACACTCTCTCCCAGAGGCAGTTCATTGAGCTTTACACTGTCCCTCCTCAGTCTGGCTCGAACCACTAACCCTCCAAACGCTGAGGCCATGCTGTCTAATCCAATCGAGCGTTTGAGAAAGATCTCTGAAGCGGTGTTCCCAATTTTATTTTTAGGAGTTTACATCAAGTAGCTCTCCGGGCCTCTGTGTAACACACATGCCTCCACACGCAACATACTAACATATACGCTCATGCACACACACAAAAAGACTATAATTAAGATATGACACCATAGAAGGGAAAGTAGTGGAAAACCCAGGGAGGCAGCATAAAGAGAGGTGTAAATAGAAGACTGGTGACTCACATACTAGTGGCTACACACTGGTCTCACACACACATACATACACATAGAAAGAGGGAGAGAGAGAGAAAGGAGGAGCCAAAAGCACAGGGTTCACCCACATGAAGCCAGAAACACATCATACCCACAGCCACAAGAGGAAGCAATGTGAGTGTCTCTGTCTGTGAGAGAAAGTGTGATGAGCAAAGCTCTATTTGCACTTGCTGATGTAATAGAGACTGCAGCGCTCATCAAAAGGCCTGCACTGTACTTTCTCAGACGTCATGTTCTCCAAAACGAATGAATGCTCTAAGGCACGGACTCTCCCACACTCATCAATCACTCCATGCTCTCCTACACTGTCCCATAATAGGTTCAGGGACCAGTGTTGCTCCCTGGGACGTGGCTGAGAGTAAACTTGCTCATTTGCGCTCAACTTTTGGAGGCACTTCTAATTTATGGACACAATGACCCATCCAAATGGCCTCAGAAGCGATATTTTACTTTGGTATATAAACCTTGGGAGTTTTCAGCGGTATCTATATTCTAAAACAGAGTCATGGACGAATCAGTAACGATGTCAACAGCTAACTTCTCTCTTTCTTGCAGGCGTCTGGATGTGTTGCAATAAAAAAAAAAAAAAAACTGTCCATCTTAATAAGCCATTTAATGTGGTATTGAGTCTCAACATCTGATTTTTCTTAAAATATGTGAAAAACACCATGAGATATTTTTTGTGTCCTGTGTGAGACCATCTTTTAAAGATTATTCATTTGAATCAAGTGTGATTTTCATCATATTTCTGAAACGCCTTATTTAAAGATGTTTTTACTTGTTTGTAGAAAATTTCTGAAGTGAAATGACCCTGAAAACAAGAGTTATGAGTGAAAAATGTTTTTTTTTAATTATTCTAAGAGAAATAAGGCTTTAACACTGAATATGAGTGTAAATTTTTATATTTTTGCAGTGTACCAATATCCCATATGCCAAACAAAGCAGGCAGACCAAAATCTTTTCCTTCCTGGGGTCTGGGAGGTTTTTTTTTAGGGGAAGTAATTTTGTCTGTTTGCAGTTACCGGTGAAGGAAGTCAGAAAATCCTGGAAGTGTAAACACACCTTGAGGGGGGGCTCGTGTCAGAGTTTGACAGCAAATAAACTCACACTAGGTGGGTTTAATAAAAAACGGGAATATCATATCATACCAAAGTGAAGTATTGCACACATCACACTCATTTTGAAAATGAAATCCAGGTAGAAAATAAAATAATAATAAAAGAAAGCTGCCTGCTCTGTTAGCTCTTAGTCAGAAGCTGTTGGTCTCATTTCCCCTGCTGCCGTTTGATGGTCAACATATGACTACTGCACTCAACTTCATAAAGTTTAAACCAAATGTTCCCTTACTCACACCTCCGTTCCAGAAACCCCACCACACACACACACATGCACGCACGCACGCACAGACACACACATGCACACACACATGCACGCACACACACATTCACACATCCTGCTCCTAGAGAGTCATCCAGGGGCCACCCTCATTACCAAACACACAGGTGGCTGGGAATCTATTCTGGATGGCCAAGGACCAGGACACACACACACACACACACACACACGCGCGCTTCTTTTGCACACATTCACATATGCAAACCCCCCCTCCTCCTCCTCCTCCACACACACACGCATACACAAACTTTCTTCTACACACCTCAGAGCCATTGGGGCTGAACTCTGTGGTTAATGACTTTCCCACCCACTACATGGCGTGCACATGTTGAAGCCGTTAACGATAAGTGGCTTTTCGAACTTGGTAACGTCCTAATGTCCCCGTTAATCTCACATTCCACACTACAAAGGCCGCGGCACATGGGCCAGCGCTTTCGATGTAGATGAGTAATTTTGCCAACTATTACAACCATAAGCACATTTTTCAGGTAACCTTTGCCCCTCAGAAGACTGACACAGGGCAACTTCTCACAAACACAGAAAAGCCTCCACAGTATTGTCAGGGATAATATCCATGTTTGAAAACAACAGGCTGTTTGCAGGAAGATCAATTCTCCACTGATGAATTATTTAAGCACTAAGCTATGACAGGCTGTGATTTGTAGTGCCTTCGGGCATTACAACGCCTCTTAGCCCTAGTAAAATCCCTGTACAAATGGCCACTGCTTTCATTAGACCCTTTTTGTATTAAAAATGAAAGAAGCCCAATGTCTGATAAATATTTAATTCTTAATTGATCATAATTAAATAATCAAAAATAGCTGAGTTTTATTCTTCCATCAAGTAATGTAGCTCCTGAGCAGCAGCTAAAAAAAAAGTGCTTGCTATAGTGACAAGTATGAAGGGTGATTTTTGGATAGCACCATACCTAAATAAACTTTAATAGGTGAATTTATCTAGAATTTTAAAATGTCTCACAGCTGAACAGAACTGAGGGCAAAAATGATCTGTTTTCTAAGCATTTTTCAAGATCGTATCATTATTATACCAGCACTCATATACAAAGCAATGCCTGTTTGAATCTATAAATCACATAACCAATTGGATACTGAACACTGACAGCACGTTCACATGACATTATGACAAGCCTATGGGGGAGCATTATCTAAGCATTTATTTATAGCCTTAATATTATAAGAAAGTGATTTAACTTCAAACCATCGATTCCACTCATTCATCTCTCTCTATTCAGCTTGCCCCCTCCCATCCTCACTGAAGTTCCTGTAATATTGCCCACCACTATTAGGCCTTCCTCCCTCTATAGTCCTCTAAAATATTTTACAATGACACAATGCAAATATTACAGCAGAAATATGAGTCAGAGATTATAAAATACCACATGAGGACACTAACTCACCACTGCGTACCACAGACAAAATCCCTGCAGGAACATCAGTGTGATATAGAGATTTTTTGTTGAAGTCAAAAAGGCTATTCGGGCCAAAATTGGTCTATATGCTTACCATCAGAATTACATAAAAGAAAAAGTTTGCCTTTTATCTCTCTGTCTACTGGGTCTCCCACTTGGATATTTTGTGCATTAATGAGATGCAGGATATAACAACTACAACTACAGGTAATCACAGATATAGAGGTATAGATTGCAGGGAACCCCACAACAGATATAGCATGGTACAGAGAGGCTTTAGTGGAGGGTACACATACCTAAACTCTATTATTAGTTATTTCCCCCTTATCACCATCTTTTAACATGAAATTTATCTTAATCTTAAATGAGGTAAATTCACAGCACATATTGTACTCAGTGTAGTATCACAGTGATGTAGGTTATATCAAAGCAGGGGCACAAAAAGCATCAAATCATGTCATCTCTCAAAAGCTCTCTGGAAAAACAAGATGTTGTTTGCCCTGTATGGTGGCCACAGGCTGGGGGTAATCAGCTGGTAAACTTAAAACATGAGAAATAATAAACATGCATGTGTAAATTATGCCCTTTGACAAGAAAAGAGAGAGTAGAGGTGTACCTGTAGGTGTCTGAAAGCAGCGGTCAGTTGGGTCATGTGCAGAGTGAGGCACCTGGACGTGCATCTGGCGCTGTTGAATTTCTCCTGAACATCCTCGTGCTCCGGTGAAGTCCTGCGAGCGCAGCTCACCGCCAGCACCGAGCACAGGAGCAGCACGCCGGCCCGACCAGCTGACATGACACCGGGAGGGAGCGGAGGGACGATAACAACAACCGGAGCGGCTCTGTGGCGCGAGTGAAAAATGAAAGCCTGACGTTTGTCTCGCTCTTATCTGTTTTGTCAACCTCCTGCTCTCGCGACCCGAAGTTTATAATGGAGACAGGAGCGCGGCTGCTGCTGCTGCTGCTGCTGCGCGCGCGAGCGGGGGATGGAGCGGCTCTACCCAGCTCGCGGACACTCCCACCGCCGGTGCACGTGCGACTAGTGCGCCTCATCCTTCTTATCCGCCTCGTTCGTCATTTTTTAAAATCAGTGTCATCATCTTTATTATCACTTTAACCATTTTGACCATTCATCTTCATCCTCACCACCACCACCACCACCATCATCATCATCATCATCATCATCATCATCATCATTATCATTATCATATTTATCATCAGGCCCACCATCAGTGCACATGTAAGTACTCATCATCATCATCAAAGTCCAGATCAAAGCCATCATTGTCTGCCCTTCATTAGCTATGAAAGTGTGGGACACATTCCAGTTGGATCAGTTTGTGCCATTTAGTTTCGCTGAATGGGATCAATATGGACCCTCAAGAGAAACGGTGAAGAATCAAGGCATTGATGGTTTAAACGGCAAGTTGTTATTTTAGGCCTATTAGACAGACTTCACCTCCGTTATTCTGAAGAAACCTTTCCCTTCCTTATTCCGGGAAGTCTCTCCAGCAGTAATTATTGGAGCAGACTAATAAAGGAAATTTTATTAATGGGAGAGAGAGTCAAAGAATGTGTTGATGTAGGTGTCTGTCAAACGGCCAGTCAGTCAGTTAGTCACCGCTTTTCGACAACAGCAGCAGAGCCAAGCGGGGCCTGCCGTGGAACCAGGGCCAACTCGAGATGTTTAGGACACAGAGTTGAAAGCCGTATTTGTTTATATGAAACAGTAACCCAGCAGACGAATCATCTCGGTTGGCAATGAGATGTGAAAAGAATCACCTACGTTTTGATTTAGGGAAAATGGAGTCATATAAATATTTAGTGAGCTCTGGCAAGACCTCACTTGGCCCTGTAGTGGAAACCAGACTTTTATTCTGGTCTAGTATAGAAAGACTCGTGTGGGTTAGTACAGGCCTGCACTAAAACAGAGCACAGAATACAAGGTGACCTGGCTAAAACTGTATAACTAGCACTCTGAGAGACACAGAGACAGTGTGTGTATGTGTGTGAGACAGAGGGAGAGAGAGAGAGTGTGTGTGTGAGAGAGAGAGAGAGATGGGATAGTGAATTAGTCATGCACTGTGAACCCACATTGTGTGTATCATGGTATTCAAGGGTTACACATGTGTAAGACGTCCTGGTTGGCACTTTCTGATTTAAGGGCTGGGTCCAATGAGGTCACACACGAATGCATAAACACATGCACACATGCACATACACATGCACACACACACACACACACACACACACACACACACACACACGAAAGTTGGTTGAGGGCCATTATCTTAAAGACAGACAGACAGAATATTTTCATATTTTCATAAAACACTCTGCTCGGGTTTCTGAATAAACCATTAGCGGAGTAAAGACCCTCCCCAACACATACTCTAACTCCACAAACACACACACACACACACACACACACACACGCACACAACAGAAGCCCTCAGTGTCGGTCCAAATCTGCTCCTTGATTGAAGCCAAATGTCTTTGAATTGGCTGGAGAGAAAGAGAGGGAGAGAGAGAGAGAGAGAGAGAGACAGACAGGAAGAGAGACAGATAAAGAGAGAGAGATGTCTGGCTGAGTAAATGTGTCAGAATCTCAGCTCTCTAAGCTACATCACTGTTTAAATCAGAAGAAAAAGTGAAGGGACGCTGTAGGATTTCTCTCCAACTCTTTGAACCGCAACTTTTGAGCAAACCGTCCACCCTAATCCAGCCGTCTTGATGCGCCAGGCAAACTGCAAGGACAAACTGTGATGAGATTTTCACCCTGATTTTTCTGTGTCTGTGCTTTAAAGGCTTAAACGGGTCACTGTCCTGTGGTGTGTTTCCACCTCTGAGTCCACACGGCGCAGCTAGATCTCTGTGTCAGGCCAGATTTCTGTTTGAATCAGTTTGTACAGGCAGTGCTGGGGTTTGGATGTGATTAGGGGAACTGTCTAGTCTAATTTAAGAAAAAAACAGCAGAAGACAGATTTCTAACTGTTTAGTCCCCTTTAAAAATTTATGTTAAATCTATTGTTCATATGGAAGATTATGTTTCATAATTTACACTAACAAGGGAGATAGCCCCCCTGCAATAGGCCCTCTGATTATAATTTCATGAGCTGGACCCGTCTGGCTGCAATGACAACAGCTGGATCCGCTCGGCTCAGTCAGTTTGATGCCTCTAATGAACAGTCAGATGTGGTCTGGCTGGGATCTGATTTCAGCACCTTCATCCACCATCCCACAAGGCCCTGCACAAGCTCAGTAACACATCTGAACCCTTTAGAAATTAACTTTTTTTTTTTTTTTTTCATCTACAAAGCAGAGACACTGTTACTAATGTTAAATATAATACTAATGTGTTTAACATTTCATCGACCAAATCCAAAGCAACAAATCCTAGCGTATTTAGCCATTTATGTCACAATGCCTATGTGTTATTATCTTTCCTGTCCAAAAATACTGAAGTGGTCAGTGGTTATTTCCTACAGCTGGAACAAGTCACAGCTCTGCTATTAGTTGTCTGCAGGAGTTTTTGGGGTTACAGACAGCAGGGGCGGATCAGAGGACCGAGGGGCCCAGGGGCACAAAGTTAACGTGGGCCCCCCAATACCACACTCACGCTGAAAGAAATGATGAAGATACACAAATGAAACTAGACAGGCTCTGTACATTTGTCAATTACTAAAAAAACATCCGCTCAAAGAAATGAAAGTGAGTGCACCGTTTCCTACTGCAATGCATGTAAAAACAAAAATAACAAAAACTCATAATCAAGCACACCTTTTCAAAAACCTCTTCCTGGCTAAAATCTTAACATTCTTCTAATTGGCTACCATATATTTATGGACACACTCATGAAAATATTTCCATCCCATTGTAAATCAAATAATATTTGCTGGTGATGCTTAATATTAGATTAAAATGAAGCATGTAGAGTTTAGAATAGTTGAATTAATAGTAGAATAGTAGAATTTAGATACCTGGATTGATGATGAGACATTTGCCTTCATTTCTTCCATTTGGTATCCGGCTTTCCGTTACATGGCAACAGTGCAGCTGGATATGGCCCACATATGGATAGTGTAAAAAGACTGTAGATACAAAGGACAGGACAGGATAGGACATACTTTGTTGTCTCAGGGGGAAATTTGTCCTGAACTCAGAAGTCACTGCACTTAATATTAGTGAAACAAACTGTGTCTGGAGGCCATATAACATTGTAAAGGAGTTTTATTTGGGCCTGTATATTGTTTAATGAGTCAACTCTGCAATTCAGATTTATACCTAACCACAAAATAACCAGACAATAAATGTCTCGGGCCTCTGGTGAGTGGGGGCCCCTGGTGGTCTGGGGCCCTGAGGCCTGTGCCCCATGCCCCGTGTGCCCAGTCAGTAATTCTGCCCAGCAGCAGCCAACTCCTCAGTAGAAAATTTATACTGAGGACCTGTGTGGCTGGTTGGCTGGCCCAGGAGCCAGACAGCCAGCTTTGGGCTCACAAACCCAAAGCTGGCTCATGGGCTGATTACCGGTGAGTCCTGACGTACGGCATCACAAAAGTAACAGCCTTTAGGGTAAAGCACTGAACTGATTCATTTGTATTGAAAAGCTCTATATTTTATCAGGGGCAGTGGTTGTCTAGAGTTTAGAGAAATGACTGACTGGAATTTCGTTTTTAATGCTCATAAATATTAGAGGAATGAACAGTCTTCTGTGCCTGTACAGACAAGTAAGAAGCCAATGAGGAAGTGGCGGTGATGGATGTAATAACACATGTATCCAAAATTAATAAAGAATAAATGTCAAAATGAGAATAAAGTGCTGAAAGGAGAAAACCAAGTTTCCACACAAGCTTGTCAAGCCTGAATCTCAAGGCAGGGAAGAAACCAGCAGACAAAGACACAAACAGGATATTTCATATACAGTAGATGATTTCCATGCAGCATTCACTGTAGTTTAACCATGATGTCTCCGTGACATTTCTCTATGTCTAACCCTAAATCACATATTAACCTCAGATTTACTTACTCAAGTCCTATCCAACTTCATGAATCACAGCTGACCGATAACTTCATGAATTACACACACACGTCCAACTCTGGAATTCGGGGCCAGATCTTATCCAAATCTTCTTGTTCCAGTCGGACACAAGTTCATCTCCGGTTAACGCGGACTGTCCACTCCCCAGTGAACATCTGAATTTGTAGATTTGCAATGCAATATGACAACATTTAACAGTTATTCTACAAAAGGGGGCAACTTGACAGCAGCCGGATGCATCTGTACAGTAAACATAAATAAATGAATTGGTTGTTCTCATTATCTTTGTACTTTCTCTACACAAAGAAAATATATTTGAAACTGATGTAGCCGTTAACCTGTTTACCTGCGCCCTTGTTATATTTGCACATGCAGGACTGAATGGTGAAATGTTTCTGAACTCAGAGTAGAAAATGGATCTGCAGCGTCACTATGTGGCAAAAAGGAGCAACTGCAGTTTTAGTAGGAGTGTCGTACCTGCTAACTACTGTCCTTTCTCTCTCTTTTTTTCTCTCTCTCTCTTGCCCTCCCTCTGTCAAACCCAGAGATGTAACTAGATGGAATAACTAAGTGAGGAAACCACATAACCTTAGAAAAGATTTTTGATGCAGATGTCTGACCTCCAGTATTGACTGCAAACGTGCTTGACTGTCTGTTTGCTCGTCATTCTATCTATGTGTCTACTGACAGTGCCTGTCTATCTCTCTGCCTGTCTGTACTTGCTGTCTCTCTCCTGCTTTCCATCCGCCTGGCTCTCTGTTTGTCTGCCTTTGTGCCACTTGTATTGTTCTGTGGAAAAATCATTACTCCCATCCAGGACTCAAGCAAGATGGAACAAACACCAAGAATTATTTGCACACCCGCCTCACACATGCACACACACACACACACACACACACCCAAACACCCACAACAGTCCTCAGCTCTGATTACACTTCATCAGTTCACTGAAAATTTCCTGAGAACTTCAGTAAAAGGCTGAAAGTTAAATAAAAGATGAGTCACCGCTCTTTTTGTCTTAGCTTGTCTTAAGTCGTGTTTTTGCCGCTGCAACATCGTGACTCCGTGTAAATGAAAAGTGAAGATGAGCTGACACATGTTCTTTTGGCCTCAGTCAAAGCAGCAGCTACATGTTGATCTGTGACTTCTGTAAATCCCCTCTCTCTTGTCTTTACAGCAGATCTAAACACACTGAAATTGTACAGAGGACACAAACCACAGTTTAGACCTATGAATGAAGCTGTGTGTTTTTGTATTTTTCATTAGTTTTTGTTTAATTATTTTGAATTAGTTTTTCATTTTTGTTGTCAGTTCAGTTCAGTTTCAGTTAGTTTCCAGAGTGGGTTTGCTCATTTCAAAGTTTAGTTTTTATTTATCACAAATGTGTGGGTTTAGTTTACTCTACTAATTATAATAAGGACGGTATTTGTCATGGGCAATATTCAAGAAGCTCAGAATAGGTATTACAATACAAACACACCACTTTGTGAAGGCAGTTGATTCCCGGTCATGTCAGTAACGTCTCCTTGTGCCTTTTGTGTGGATAAATTTGATTAAATTAACAAAGACTAAAACTAAATCTTTATTTCATTTTGGTTAGTTTTGTAAGTACACAACATTGTTTTGGTTAGTTTTCATTTTTTCCTCAAGTCTAGTCTACATTTTTATTCAGTTAACTATAATAACCTTAGCACACACGTATGCAGTGTGTGTGTGGGTGTGTGTGTGCAAACATATGAATTTGTGTGAGTATTGACCTGGGACTAAAAAAAAAACTAAACAATGATTAGTGGCCATATTCTGCAGCTTAAATCAGAGCTTTAAAATGATGTCTTTGTCTCCTTCCAGCATGGCTGTATTAACCTGCGTCCCTCAGTGTATGAGTGGAGACAGCAGCAATGGCTTCTGGGAGCAACTGAGCTGCAGTGTGCTGATTACAGTACACTGTTGGGAGGTAATAGCCTATTATTTTGTGTTATGGGGTGACAGAATGTGCTGTTTCCTCACAAGCACAGAGTGACTTTCCTGACATTTATTCATGACATTTTACACTCCTGTTACTCCCAGACAAACGCTGTTTAGTCTGCAGTGTGTCAGCGAGGCCCTCATACAAAAACACACTGAATCTACTGTATATCAAAATGTGCAGTCAGAAATTAAGGAAGACACTTTTTTTGACTCACTAGCCTGATCTACTGTAATTGGATTACACTGAAATATGTGACTCTTAACGAGGCCCTCAGCATTTGTCTGCAAGACAGAAAACAGTTGAACCGTATGATTTATGTTTTAGAATAGATTTTATGACTTTACTGATTATTTTTAAGGCTCTTCATGGCCTCTCTGCCTGCCGTATCTCTGACCTCTTGGCATCATCCACACCAGTATGTAACCTTGAGAACCTCAGGCAGAAGTCTGTTGTCTGTTCCTGCAGCCTGAAAACTGAAAACTAAAGGGGACAGAGAGTCTGCAGTCCGGGCCCCGAGGCTCTGGAGCGATCTGCCCGAGGAAATCACATCGGCTGAGTCAGTGACTTCCTTTAAGTCCCGTCTTACATGCTTTTATCAGAGACCCTGTCCTGGTTTTATTTGACTTTGAATTTTCTCTTAACTGCCTTTTATTGACTTTTATCAGCTTTTATACTTTTTATTTATTTATTTATTTTTTTTAAATCTGATGATCCTTTTATGACCTTTTTATTTATTTTTTGAATGTTTTATTTGTTTTATCTTGTTTAATTTTATCTTTGTTAAGCACTTTGTAATGTTGATTTTGAAAAATGCTCTCCATATAAAGATTGTTATCATTATCATCATCATAACACTTTGACAAAGTGCAGTCAGATGCACAACTGAGGCCCTTATGGTGTTTTTACTGATCACATCAATAAATTCAAGACCCTGTGTGTAAGTTGTTATGATTTGAATATCAAAGGTAATTAATGTGGATTGCGCGCGCGCGCGCACACACACACACACACACACACACACACACACACGTATCAAACATTAAATCAAATGTATCAAACATTCCAAATTACCATCCACATGTGGAAATGATTGTTGTGTTGATTTATTTGCTCAGTGGCAGAATTATTTCAGTGTTACTGATGAGTAAAAGTGTTGTATGATTTATGTGTCATTATCACTTAATGATGACACTCTGAAATCACTGAAATCTCATCCACAATGCCATCTGCATATATGAAGTGATTCACAGATAAACTGGGGGTGTTTTGTGACAATATCAAACCTGGAAAATGAGGGTCTATCTACTTCCATCAGCTTATTGCTGAACCATCCTGTCAAAGTGCTCTTGTGCAAGAAATTAAACCACTACCTGCATGTTGCCCTGGAAGATAGCGTTAACCTTCAGAAATATAAATGCTAAAATATAAATTTTCCTGGGCTCCAACATACTGTGTCAGAGCGGATACTCATAATCTGTTTATTACTGCCACCTGCTGGATGGAAGGAAGAAAGCAGCAAATCACTGATTTGAACCTTTATCTAAATCAAAGTCTTTGGAAATCCGGACTCAGATCAAACCCTGCATCACATGGATATCATCACTGTACCCAAATCACAAAGGTCTGCCGTTAAGGTTCTTCTTTTTTGCAGAAATAAAGAAAAGATCATCTTGTCTTCAGTCTTCAGTCTTCAGATAATACAAATAATATTTTTTTAAGTTGCAAAACAACTCAAAAACTGTCAGTGTTGCACTAGTCTAGAACAGCTCAGTGGTGTAATCTGACAACTTCCAGAATATGAAGTTAAATAAAAAAAAAAAAAAAATGTTATTGCAATTTGCACTACAACTACAATTTGAATAGTTCTGGTTTTATCATCTAGCATACAGCCGGAAAAATCCACTTCAGTACAATACTGAAATTTCAACAAAATCTTCTACAATTTTTATTTTTTCCCCCAAACAGTGGTATTATTTTTAACCTGAGCAACAAAAATATCACTTATAATCGTATAACACCATATCTATTGATAGCTGTGCTTGTGGTAAACCTACTCAATAAATATTTTAAGTGACATTATCCTACTTTACGGCATGTTTATGTATGATTTACAAAGGTATCTCTGTAGAAGTGCTGTAGGCTAATATCTGTATCTCATCCATCTGAAACGACAGAAAACAATGTGTCGTCTGTAATCCGTTACTCCCGAGCCGTGTGATGAGTGTGTGTGTGTGTGTGTGTGTGTGTGTGTGTGTGTGTGTGTGTGTGTGTGTGTGTGTGTGTGTGTGCTCATTTGTTGGTGCGCCAGTGGCGCGCGCATCAAGTGGCCGTGGAGCTGCCCGCCGCATCCCACACCGCCGGCAGCATCACAGGCAGGCAGAGGTAAATGTGACACGAACAGGATGATTTCCAGCCATGATTATGGATTTAATTCGTTGTCATAATTTTGGATTACTCACCGGCGCCGTACTCATCCTCATCTCCACACTTTTTACGATATGTGGTAAGTGACTGCTCTTTTATCCGGTGGCTCTGTGGTTCCAAGCTGGAGTTTCATGCGTTATTCAGTTGTTTTGATCAGCTTTCCTAGTTTTTGTCCCGCACCAGATATTGTTTTCACCAGGATGTTACTTATACATTATACTATACTTTATATTACATTATATCTCCATCAGTGGAAGTATTTCTTAAACCCAGTGGCCATACATGGTTTTTTGTGCTTTTTGTGCTTTTAATTAGTTAAAAAAAAAAAAAAAAAAAAAAAAAAAAAAAAAAACACAGACACACACACACACACACACACACTGGAAGTGCGTTGGTTTTGCATCCCATCATTTTTCTATGTAGGCTACATTCTCTCAACTTTGCAAGTGCCACACTCACAGCTCTAAATGTTGTCTAAAGTGTTTTCTTTTTCGTTTCTGTTGAAACTTCCATTCACACATGTCTTGAAAATTTCTCTGCGCACATGGATATCAACAGTTTTTCAGTGTGGAATCTGGGTCTGGCAATCAGTCATGCATTTTAGAGCAGTCAATGCTTTGAATTTCAATTGCAAAATTTTGAAATGACATCATTGCTCAGTGATTTCTACACATTTTCAAAGCTAAAGACAAAGGCAGATCTGACAATGGGGGGGCAGCCTGGTGACCCACGGGGGGCGGTAGGGACAAAGTGGGTGAGTAAAGGGACAAGAGGGAGATATGTTTTTGTGACTTGAGACAAAACACCCAGTAACATGTTGTGTTATCACCACTACAACACACAGACACACAGACGGACACACTAGCATCGTGCATCAGTCTGGAAGAGATGTCAGGAGCCCCACATGTGCAATTCAAGGACCTCCAGATAGCACCCAACAAAGACCTGAACAGGCTATTAACATATGAAAGAAGGCTTACATGCAGTGGGAGGGGATGTGTGCTTGGCTGGAGCTGCGTTTCAGATGGACGGTTAGACAACAGGCCTGGCTCTGCATCCTCCTACATCTACATCTCCTCTACAAGGGAGCATGTAAAGACGAATGGTTTCAGTGAACAGCAAATGGTACAGCAACAGCAGCAGACAGCAAAATAAAAGCCTTTCCCATGTTTGTGTTTTTCCATGTTTAGTGTGTGGACATGTCCAACTTTTCCATACAAACTGACTTTTATTAAGACACAGGGCATGATTTTGAGTTTGTGTTAAGTAGTGTACTGTTTTGACGTCCGTCTTGATTTTTGACAAATAGATTCAAAGTGGAGTGATTACAACATCATGTTCAGTAATATCACAAACATTTTTTGTACTTAAACAATTTCTAGTGAATTAAATGACAATGGAAGTAACTGATTCCTCATATTTCTGAGGAAGCCCTGGAAGGCTGTCAAGACCCTTGGGAGTTGGAGTGGGACCCCGCACTGAAAACCACCAGTGTGTGCTTACATATGTTATGTGTGAGGCTGCTATTATGTATGTGTGAATATAACATACTATATAGTGCCATTATGACAGCTACAGCAGGATGATCTTTTGTCTAATCTGGTCTGACTCTTATGGCTGATCCTCACTGTCAACAGCCACAATATAGGCATATGGTCAGAGAACCAGTGACACCCAGGATGCCCACCAGCCCCCTGGGTAGTCACCCCATAACACGGTCACGCTGAATCCAAGTCTAGACATTTATAAGCTGCTCTTGAAAACCCTGTGGTCTCTCTGAGAAATAGACTGACCTCCAGAAATGACACAAGAGTGGAGCCTGAGTTAGAGACGCTCGAGTGCCTGTCCTGTTGCTCTCATCTGAGTCTTCACCGTCTGTGATCGGTCTGATTGGGCTCTTGAGGGATGATTGCAGTGCAGTATTATCATCTGTGAGCGGCGTTACTGGAAGAAATGTGCTCATCTGTCTGTAAATATCAGAGTGGCCAAGATGTGCGGCTGCTTGTGAAACGCTGATTGTGAATATTGAATATTGAATCAGATAACATGATAAAGCATCCAGGGATTGTTCTCGTATGAAGCTTTAGGAATGTGGTGATATCTGGATGCCATTTGAAGAGAAACAGGCTTGAATCACACATTTGCGCACATACTTTGAAGCCGCCTTTTTGTGGTATTATTAGCATTTGGTTCATGCAAATTCCTTGCATTATAAGGCCCATTGTGTCAGATCAGGTCCCATTTATTCTGCCAGGAGTGTGGCAATTTTTAGATGACCTGGTGGTGGATATTAACTTTTGATGTTCTGTCAGATAAAATAGATTATTTTGGTATGAGGATAGATGAAAAAGAAGTGCTTCATCATATTTTTGAGATCTTCAAGATGGTTGGTTTTCAGGTAACCGTAAATACTCTTTCCCCAAACCAAAAGGAGTTGTTACTCATGAAAACAAATGCAAAGAATAGAAATAATAATAATAATAATAATAATAACAATATTTTTTCAATTGTTTTATGAGCCTTGAGCAATGATCTCTCAATATCAAAGATAATATCAATTGGCTTTGGTGCTTAGGCAACACTCTAGCAAAGTAACCAGTGTCCAGCAATCAGAGTTAATTTATTTACTCCATTTACTAATTAAAAGCTGTCCACCTTCAGTGGCAGGACACCAGAATCTACAAAATTCAAAATCATTGATTTGGGCCAGGCTCAAAGGGTGCATGTTGTGATATGAAGCTGAGTGAACAGTCCAGATGTCATCTAATACTTCTTGGTAACTGACTCCTCATCATTGTAGAAAAATTTCAAGGCACGCCTGCTTCAGTCCACAGCACACCATCTGAAAATGACCACTCTTCAACAGATATCCCTCGGTATGTGAAACAAGCCAGTTGATCCTCTAATTAGTATGAGTTGCATGTTTTGACTGGAATGAGGCTGAAGCTCTGGCTGTGGGTCATTAATGCCCTGCCGGCTATAAGACACCACAAGTGCAGAGGGATAAATGCCTCGAATAACTGACTTCTGTTGGGTGCCGTCACCATGGCAATAGATTGAATACACAATCCGAATTGAGGAAGTGGTTACCATGGAAGCCAGCCATGATGCTTTGTGAGGCTCTTAAATTTATAAATGTCCTCGTAGCTGGCGGGGAGAAAACCCATTTATCAAGGCAGAGAGGAAGACCTTCATGCCGAACACAATGAAGCCGAGATGACAATACAAAGTGTGGCGGCTCCACTGATACACAGTGATGCAACTACACACTGCCCGATGCACTGAGGAGCTGCTGGAGCCATATTCCTGCTAATCACAACTTTGTTTCAGCATTTCATTTGAGATAAAAAATAATACTTTTGCTACAAAATTGTTGTATAAAAGCAGTAGGATATACTCACAGCCTGTGTGTTATAGTATATAGTCAATAACATCACGACTGTGCTTATTTATGGCCTCTCATGTTCTATTGTTTATTTGTTAATAGCATCTTCAGTAGTGTGATCTGTGTAAATTGAGCTTTTGCAACATTTGTATTTGTTGTAGCTTACATTTGGGAATATTTGGAGTTACTCCACTGACAATGGAAACACAAGCCAAACTTTTTCAGGTTTAAGATTAAACAAAGCAAATAAATAGTTAAACAAACAAAAAAAAACAAAAACCATTTAACCATAATAAACTAACTTTTGTATGAAGTGTTCTTCTACCCTTTCATTTACATTTGGATTAAGGATTGGGAAAATGAAAATATATTAATGAATTGAAATGAATTCAAATGAAAGGTTCGTTGTTTATATAGTGAATGCAGTGTATTGTCTTTAGTCTTACACCTCTGATGCATTTCACATTGTCGTTTCCTGTCTGTAGGTGCATCTCCTGCCACAGTGGACCCCTGCTCACCAAACCCGTGCCAAAATGGGGCGATATGCCGCAGAGCAGGTGATGGCTACTCGTGTTTCTGTGTGCCGGGTTTCCAGGGCGTTCACTGTCAGATCGATGTGAACGAGTGCGCCTCACAGCCCTGCAGGAACCGAGCCACATGTGTGGACAGAGTGGGCAGGTTCTCCTGTCTCTGCGCACCTGGGTTCACAGGTGAGTGGTGCGAGCGCTGGGTTCACTGAGGCTCAGCAGTGAGAACGTCATCTCACTTCCACCATCAGGTTATAGAGCTATATCAGTTCCTTAAGACTGGCAGCATATCTCCTTTGACTATGTGAGAAGGCAACACATTTGGATTGGTATTTTCCATGGAGCTTCAAGCTGTGATGAAATAAAGAAAAGAAAGAAAAAAGTGTTCTACAGCGTGCAATGTAATCCTTGTTGCAAGCTAAGACATGCAAGCTCACATCATATTAAAAAATCTTTGTACATCCTATGTCGAGTTACTCTGTCTAATCTTTTTGCATTTTCATTCGCCTATTCAACTTGATTCATAATTACTCTGATGTACTTGGTAGTACAAGTTGTCAAGTGTGAGCTAGCAGAGAATGAGTTAAAACAAAACTGGTGCTGAAAGTGATAAAACAGCAGTGCCTTGGTAAATGGTCACTGGCTCAAGGACAACACAAGGCTGCCATCTAGTGGTGACTGTGTGTAACAGGGTAACAGGTCTCATCTTTATTCTAAACTGCTGTCATGGTTCTTACCTGGATCTTACAATTATTTTTAAAGAATGTATGGTAACACTTTACAATAAGAGTACAACAATTAATGTTAGTTAACGTTAGTTAATGCTGTAATGGTTAATTAACTGTTAGTTAATGATTATTATGGCATTTGCTAATGTTAATAATATCTACAATAACTCTTAAATAACATATAAATTAATACCTTAGCATGAACAACATTAGTACATGATTCTTAGACACATTAGTTAATGGTTAGTTAACTGTTACTTAATGTTTTTTACCTATTACTTAATGTTTATTATGGCATTAACTAACGTTAATTGTTGTACTCTTATTGTATTACCGAATGTATTTTATAATATATGTTGCTGTCTGCTTGACTGTTGGAGCATGTGTCTGAACTGTATTTTGCATTTTATGTGTAAATTTTTATCAATGCTTTTCTCAATTTCAACCAAACTTTCTTATTCAGTGGACACATTAATGCAGCATTAAAACCCTGAATAATCATTTAAAAAAAAAAAAAAAATGACTCTGACAGCATAATGACTGATTGAGCTGACAAAGGCAATTAAGATTTACACAAATGATTAGTAACATCTTTTGCTGCAGTTAACCTTGGATTGCTGTCAGATTTCTCATCTTGTCAAGTGTATTCATATTTTAGCTTTTATCTTTATTTCATCCCACTTAAGAGAAAATAGCGGATGAATTTGAGTGCATTTTTTTGGATAAAAGCAGAGGTATGTAGGCTACTGAGGAGATCCTGAGTATATCCTCCATTGGTATTGTTGTCAAACAAGAATGAAAGCCTTGCTGGGAGATAATGGAGCACTCTTCACATGATCACAGCCAGTCCACATGAAAGCTTTATTCATTTTTGCTCTCTGGCCTCAGATTGTCTCAGATGGAGATGGGCTGACCGGCCCTCTGACGTCACGTTGCTTTGATGTTCACAGGAATCACGTGCGAGGTCCAGATTGACGAGTGTCAGTCACAGCCATGCCTCAATGGCGGGCGTTGCCATGACTACACCAATGGCTTCACTTGCACCTGCCTACCCGGTTTCCAGGGTGACCGCTGCGAAAACGACATTGACGAGTGCCAGGAGCAACCATGCCAAAATGGGGCTCTGTGTATAGATGGGATGAATGAGTAAGCACCCCTGTTCAGTGTTAGAGGGCCAACATCAGTCATTCAAACGAAGGGAAGGAAGTTATTGCTGAGTTTAGAAAAAGTAGAACTCACATGTGTACAGTAAAACTCTAATACAGCTGTGTGAAAACATAAACTGAAGATACTGGGTTTCTTATGCGGTCTAATTCTGTTTCATGACCATGTTACTTCTCAGATATAGCTGCGACTGCTCTCACACAGCCTTCACTGGCACACACTGTGAAACACAACTCCCAGCATGCCACTCTGAACCCTGCTTCAACAGCGCCCCCTGCCAGGACAATGGGGGAAACTACACCTGTGAATGCTGGCCAGGTAAAACCAGTCACATAACACTATTTACTATATTTACTATAACACATATATAGGTCTGCAGTTTTTTTTCTTATTGCTTTTATACAACTGTTAAGACTTTGCACTAATGATATTGTGTAGGTTGTATCATAAATAAATCGTTTTTAATGCTCCACCAAAAAGTAAACCAATAAACCAATCTTTGCACAGCGTACAGTAGCGTTCATACAGTGAAATATCACTTAAACAGAAAAAGATATGTGTGTTTGTGTGTTTGTGTGCGTGCACATAGAGAAAACCTATGTGCATGCACTAGAAAGTGTGTGTGGGCATGTGTACATCTGTGCATTTGCATGTGATTCCAACAATAGCCTATCCCTGCATACCACAAGCATTTATCTACTGTACAGTATTAATTATATTAATGAAACCTTCCCAGCCACATTCTGAAACTCTGCCTGCGTCCTCGTTGCAGGGTTTGAGGGGCGCCAGTGTGAGACAGACGTCAGGGAGTGCAGCAGCAGCCCCTGCATGCACGGAGGCCGCTGCATTGAGCTGAGCTGGCAGCCTCTCTATGGCAGCGAGCCTCTGCTCCCTGCCAGCTACAACCCACAGCACGCCGCAGGCTACATCTGCAGCTGTCCTCCAGGAACAACAGGTCATTTATTCCAGTGAACCGCAGTGTAAATAAATAACTACATATGAGAATTGTCACTGATTTAATTAGGTGGCTTTCATTGCATACTATGTAGAAATTGTTCTGGTGTAGTACAGGCCGTCCAGCAACACACACACACACACACACACACACACACACACACACACACACACACACACACTTCCCACACTGATCAAGGGATATATAAAGAAGAAAAGGACAATATGTCATAGTTACGGAATTCGAAATGTAACTGGTGCCAGACTTTGGTGCCTTTAACGTTGAAGTCAATGGGATGGGCATGGGAAATCCAACCATACCTCTGCCGTTTGAACTCTGACAGGACAGAGATTCAACCATATAACAAAACAGACTGGTGTTTTCTGGCCAATGTGCCTATTAGTTGTCTTTGTTACTGGCCTCAAAACACCATAAATCTGTCCAGCAGCTCCATAAAGCCTAGCATGAAGCCCAGCTCCAGCCAAACAATGCTAATGTTAGTGACATGCACTTTTAAAGTGGACAATCCATTTAGCAAATATGAGCTAGTTAGCAATAGATAAAAAAAAACAAAAAAAAACTCATATTGCCAACAGCTTACAGGGGAACTAACCTGTTAAATAGGGCGTAAACGGAGGGGTGACAAACCCAGTCAAAACAATGACAACCACAGCAAATTCTTCCACACTTGGCACCAATTTGGGCTCACACACTACTCAGTGACGTATTTTCCTTTCCTTCTTTACGTATAGCAGTGGGTGGATTAACTTTTAGTGAATATCCAACATATGGAAATGTCATATCTTGACAGTTGCATCATGTTGGCAGATATGTGCCAATATTCAAATGTTCAAAAATCTGAGCTCTGTTCCAAAGCACATCTGAGCTTATGCCTGTTTAGATGTGTAACGCTTGATTAAACAGGTTGTGTAACAGGTTTTGCTGGAATTCCTGGAAATTCAAGGACAGGTTTTCCAATCATGGAAAACACCTGGACATTTTCAGAAAATGTATAAAATGTCATGTAAAAGTTATGAGATCCTTGAAGACTGTGAAGTTTGGCCTAGATTACATTTTCAAATGTTTTCCTGAGGTCACACTGAGCTTTTCTAGCCACCGCTGCCCCGTTTCAGCGCCTGTTGATACCCAGCAGCCTCAGCAAAACAAAAACACATGAAACAACATTTTGATCAACGCAGTGTTTGTGTGAGATAAACCAATTTGTGCCTTGTTAGCATTTGTTAGCATGTTAATTTGTTTTTACACATTAACAACAATGCAAAAACATGTTTACATTGTATTATTTGAGACATTAGTTTCACAGTTTTTAGGTATTTGGCCACTTTGTCCTATGACCTGTGAGCCACGGCCAACATGTATGTAAATCATATCAAGATGTCCTTGAAAAATCCTGGAAGCCTGTACTCCATATAATAATATGCCTAGTTGGTGTATCTCAAGGAACATCATCTTTGTAAATTACCACCATGTTACTTCAAATGATGCTCTCCAGTTGTAAAAGAGGAATATCCTAGCCTTCCTGTTTACACAAGCCTTTGGTCTGGCAGTGCAGGTAAGACTGAGCTGTTGCCTGCTGAGAGTAGCGTTCTAAAAATTGACTCCCTACCAGCCGCACCGGCGTTGCCTCAGTTAGGTGGCCAAATAGCATTAGTTTAATCCCCAGGATCTGGCTTTGCCGGTCTCCTGACTTGAAGCATTCAGCCATACATGGCTGTAGAGGCAGACAAGGAGCAGACTTCCTTTGGGATGGCCTGTGTACACAATGGGATTCGCCACACAGAGACTAATATGGTGCATTTAGACAAGTGTGTAGCAATTGAGGGGAAAATAGTACCAGCATGATTTGGACATTCACCCCATGGGTTTGGGGCATTTTGTTGCTTGGAACAGGTAATTTCATTATGCCTTTATCTACCTACTTGTGTTAATAGAGATGTATTGTATCTGTTCCCATGCCATTTTTTCTGTTGGTTGTGCCAGTTCTAATTGAATGAGGTGTTTGTTTAATTTATTAGAAGCAGCCATCCACCTGTTTTTGTTGTTCTGTGTTACAATTGTGGTTCATTATAGTTGTTTTATGGCAGACTAAGCCCACTCAGTGCATTTTTTAAACATAGATTTTGGATTTCAAAAGTCAGCATTGATAATGTACATGTTCATAGCAGTGGAAAACGTGCAGATTTCCAAGGACAAACACACGGAGGAAACGTTAAGCGGATGTGACATGTGACAAGTGAGGTCACTGATTACATCCACGCTGTGCACTGATTAAGTGACACCAGGGCACATGCCAGATGCAGAGCACGCTTGCCGACATTATGAAACAAGTTTTGCCCACATTACAGTTCAGACAGAGTGGGAGTTGTTGATAATGGCACTAAGCTTGCAGTGGGGAGATCTTGTGGCTTGCATGACAAGTGAAGATAGAGTAATGGCAGTGATTCCTTCTCCAGTGAACAGACTGCTCAAAAACAGCCTGCAGTACTGAATCGTAACTTGCAATCATTTCTATTAAGTTACTTTACCACTGTCATCACTTTAGTAAAATATGTCTTTTTTGCAAGAATAGAATTCCTCTTCTCCAATGTCTATACCAGTGACTGTTTTTTTCCCTCCTATTTGCTCACAGGCTCCCACTGCCAGAAGATAATAGACCTATGTGACCCCAGTCCATGCCAGAATGGGGGGAGGTGTGAGAGCCATGTTGGCGGCTATGAGTGCCACTGCCTCAAACAAAGTCAAGATGGTTTCCTCTATGGAGGTGTGAACTGCACTGTGAGGCTGGTGGGCTGTAAGGGCCATGAGTGCGAGAACCAGGGATCCTGCTCTCCTTTCCTAATGGATGGGACCCACGGCTACTCCTGCTCCTGCTCGCCTGGCTTCACCGGCCCCCTCTGCAAAACCCCCACCACCTTCTCCTTTGAGCGCAGTGGCTACCTGCTGCTACAGAGCCCTGTGTGGGACGCCGAGGCCTCTTGCAACATCACCCTGAGCTTCCGGACTGTCCTTCCCAGGGCGGTGCTTTTCCAGCGAAATAGCAGGGGGCTGCTGCTGAGCCTGGAGCTGGAGGGGGGACAGCTGGTCCTCACCCTGAGGAAGGAGCTCTCTGCCGGGGATGAAACGGAGACCACCAGCCAGGCTCTGGAGCTCCCACACAGTGTCGCTGATGGACAGTGGCATTCCGTGGAGGCTGTTCTCGACAAGTGGCTGCTCAGTCTGAAACTTTTAGATGATGCAGGGACCTGTGAGAGCCAGGACTGCCAGAGGGTGGCTCCAATAGAGAGCAGCCTGCTCGGGCAGGTTTCGCCCCTCCAGAACACTTTCATCGGAGGAGTGCTTGAGGACACAAGTGGCCCCACTGATGAAAACCTGCTCCCAGTCTTCATCGGCTGCATGCGGGATGTGTTTGTGGACTGGCAGCTTGTCGTCCCTGAGGAATGGCTGAGTGACTCTGCGGTGAATGTTTCCCCCGGCTGCAGCCACAGGGACCGCTGTCTGGATGTGCCTTGCCAAAACAAAGGCCAGTGTGTCAACCTGTGGCAGAGCTACCAGTGCAAGTGTCCTAGACCTTACGAGGGGCAGGATTGTGAAGAGGGTATGTTTACACCTGCAGAGTGATAGATTTCACTAGTGGGAATAACTGGAGAGCAACACTGTTAACTGACCGCATAATTTGTCATGATAACACAGTTCATGTCTTCACCGTCTCTCTGGTGGCTAATTATCGTGCTAATGAATTCATGTAGCATGTATGGGCATATAAACAAGTAGCATGGGAACATAGTTATAGAGAAGTCATGCTATTTACACTAATTATTTGTGCTATATTTGTTCCTCAACTGTGCAGCTCCTGGAAAAACAGCGCTGTGGCCGACAGGTGTTCAGTCCTTGTTATCGTGCTCAAGTTGTACTTAAAGGTGCTTACACATGATAAGTGGTTTGCACTGTGCTTCTCCCTAGGCTGGGCCCTGAGTCAGTGCCGACTGTCAGTGAGCTTCTCTGTTAGCAATACAGGAAAACAAACCTCATAGCACAATCTGATTGTTAACAGTCCCCATGCCATGTTTTTTTGTCCAAGGTGGGGATATCTTTTAAATTAATGATATATAATTCAAGAGATTCAGTTTTCACCGGTGGTATCTTGAATCTGTTTAGACACACTTGAAAGGTCGCTGGCAAATGTGGTTAAAATTGAAATATAGAACTCTGAGGCCGGTGCAAAGTAGAAAATCCAAACATGTGCGTGCCATCCAAGGCAGTGCAGAGCGGTTTTACCGCTGATGATGTCTAGGCAGCTTATCTGTTTAATATTAATCAGTGATGACTTATTGTGACTGAACTGTTGCAGACCTCTTCATTTGCCCCTTCAATTCAAGTAGAGACTAATACTACATCACTTATACTATTGACTCATGGCTAAGAGATGACTATTTACTGTTATCTTTCTATTCTGTACTTATAATATGTTTGATGATGCATGATGATTTTCCACTTTACTCGGAGGAGAATGGTGTATTATGGTTACGTAGTATATCTTACGATTAATTAGAAAACATAAGGACAGATCTTTAGCATGATAATGAGGACTAATTTGAAAATGACCATGTTGGCCACAGGAGGAGCAGCGCAATGGAACAGCAAATGTAGCCTCAGTAGCAGTAGAGAATACATAAATGAATACATAAACTGTGAAATAATAACGATTAACTATGTCACTCTTGATTTATGAATACATGCCCAGCCGCTTATCAGCATACTACTTAATAGTGATTAGGCAGTGAGTAGTAACTATTCTATCAATTAGCAGGTAATCAATGGTGAAATCAATATGTAATGAAACAGTAACCACCAAACCTCAGTATGAAATGTCACCTTGTTGAGCTTAGTGCACAGGTGGCTTTTGTTGCACTCTGCACTGTGGTACACCGTGTGTCATGACACACAGCGAACCCAGCAAACATGGCCTGTGTGAACCCGTGTAATCCTGCAAATCTCCCTATTATTGTGGCTCCTGTTTGATCCACTGGTTGTCTTGTGGTTCCTCACACTGGCCCTTGACCCAGAGTCAAATCAGGCTGCGCAGTCACAAATAAACCTGGTTCAAATTTCTTCATTATTGTACAGACGGTGTTTCCTCCATGTTCATCGGAGCTTCACCACTGCAAGAGAAAATGTGAATTTAAAATACACATGGTGATTTAGGCTTACTATTGTCTGAAACTAAAAAGGATAGTCCAGTGATTTAGAGGTAATGAGTATATTATGATTAAAAGCGTTTTTCGAACTCAAATCACAACTTTGGCCCCAACAGCAACAGATATGGGACAAATGTGAAACTGTCCTTCAAAAGCACAACAGCTGCACAGAAATTACAAAACTGCGTGATTGAAAGGGAAAAGAGCTGAGAATTAAGTAACCCTTACTCAGTTTCAGGATTGGGTAATTAAATAACATCCAGTAACAAGTAAATGACATCCTCAGGTCCTGATGTGAGACAGAAGTCAAGGGGGGAGAGATGAGGTCAGTCCGAAGCCATGGCATAAGAGAGAGGCGGAGATCCTCTTATCTGACTGGATTAAGAGCAGAAAGGACGTGGAAATACAGAGTTCAGGCCGGAGTCAATGAGGCACCATTCGGCTGAGTGCGGGAAACTGTGTGTCAATACGTCATAAAATGAGCGAGGATGAGTTTGATGTACGCGTGCACTGTAGTATCCTCCAAAAACTATTTTAAAATATTTTTATCTGCTCTGTTTTTCCATTAAGGATATCTATAGCCTCTTGAGTCAATAAAAGCAGATTAGAGATCACAGGGTGCACTGGGGTGCGTGCACACACACATTTACTGACACGTGCACATACACCTTCCTGCTCTTTGACACACAGAATATCTGTCCTCACACTACACACGCTAACACACACTACTAGGGAAAGAGTTGGCAGTGTCACTCCATTTGGTTTTTCTCGAACATGTGACCTGACAGATCCCGTGCGTCCTCTCAGCTGTATCTTTCTGTTTTATCAGTGTCCTGACTGCCTTCAGGTGACCGGCCCACAGGGGAAAGTGCTGACGGTGGACGCAGGGACACTCATGGGGGCTGGTGGCTGCTTAAATTTCCTCTTCCTGTGCCAGTCCTTTTAGAGCCACTATAAAATTGCTGATTTTATGAGTCCATTTTTTGGTTTTGTGAAATCCCTTCAAACCCCAAAATGTATGTTGGTTAAGAAAAAAATCAAAGCTGCTCCTCTTAGCTCTTGAAAAGTTTGAGATTTTAACTTAATCCCGGTTGTCTCTCATCTTTTCCCTGATGAAACAATGAGTTTTCTCTGTTTTTTCTCCTCTGTGTGCAGAATATGTGACTGCGCGTTTTGGGAGTGAGGACTCTCAGAGCTACGCTGCGTTTACCATCACCGACAGCCTGGGTCCCGACATCACCATCTCCCTCTTCCTGCGCACGCGGGGGCACACCGGCCTCCTCCTCATGCTCGCCAACAGCAGCAGCCATTACTTGCACATGTGGTTGGAGGACGGCAAGGTCAAAGTTCAGTTCAATAACCTGCAGAGCCTGAAGGGGGAGAGAGTGATCAACGATGGAGAAGTGCATTTTGTGAGCGTAGAGATGGGGCGAGAGCACATGACGCTGTTCGTAGGAGCCCGGCAACCGGGCCACATGAAGGTCAGCACAGTCGACATCCAGGTGGGCGATGTGGTGTACGTGGGTGGTCTGCTGGACAGGGAGCAAACTGCAGCGTTTGGGGGATACTTCAAAGGCTGCATCCAGGATCTGAGGATCAACGACAGGAGACTGCAGTTCTTTGGTTTGGACACATCGGTGAGATCCTACCCTGTGGAGCTCATGGCAAATGTGACCACTGGATGCTCAGGGGACAACGCCTGCAGCGTGAGTGGACAGCTGAGACACTTTTTTTTTTTTTTTTTTTTAATTTTCATCAAATAGTTGTTTCCTCGTGTCCTGTCTTTCTATATAAATTCATATTATGGAAAACATATGATGTGCAGATTAGGATTAGAGCTTGTTAAAAGTTTGTAAATGTATGACAGATAAATATTTTACTCCAGAATTCATCCATGTCTGTCAACACACTCCAATCTGTTCTACTACAGACATTCAGTTGAATTAAAACGGACAATCTTCAACATTTGGTTAAAGTAAGCTCCTTTTTTTTTCTATTTCTGCTCCTCAGAGCAACCCGTGCTTAAACGGTGGGATGTGCTTCTCCACATGGGACGACTTCACCTGCACCTGCCCACCCAGCACAGCAGGGCGGCGCTGTGAGGAGGTCAGGTGGTGCGAGCTGTCGCCTTGCCCCCCAGACACAGAGTGCAGGATGCTGAACCAGGGATACGAGTGTGAGTGCATCGTGATATATAGATTTTTTTTCTTAGGTATCTAACGCAACTGGGATAAACATTTCAAGGTTTATGAGAGACCTTTAATTAACTCATGAAATTACAGTAAAACGCCCTTGTAAATGGGTTAAAAATGTAATAAAAAACCATCAGTGTAATGCATTCCTGGATAATGTCATAGCATCATATTATTACACTTTTCACTGATTATTTTGGAAACACTTTACAATAAGAGTACAACAATTAACGTTAGTTAACGTTAGTTAATGCCGTAATGGTTAATTAACTGTTAGTTAATGATTATTATGGCATTTACTAATGTTAATAATATCTACAATAACCCTTAAATAACATATAAATTAATACCTTAGCATGAACAGCATTAGTACATGATTCTTAGACACATTAGTTAATGGTTAGTTAACTGTTACTTAATGTTTATTACCTGTTACTTAATGTTCATTATGGCATTAACTAATGTTAATTGTTGCACTCTTATTGTAAAGTGTTACCATTATTTTTCATGATTGATTTTCAGTGATACTGATTACTTGATAAAGAATGCAACATACTGTACTTACCTCATGATGTAATAATACCATTGACTGATAACATAATAAGTCAAAAAAGTGAAATGTTTTTACAATATTAATAATTGTTATTATCACATTACAAGACAGAAATATGTTCCACCCCTTATGATGTATAATAGTAACTGGTTAATGTAATAATCTGGACATTTTGTGATGGTCTGACATTGACTGGTTTCATTACACTGTTGGCCCACTTACAGGGTCAAAAGTTATATATATATATACATTATATGTTGTTACATGCTTTTCTTTAATAGGATCAGTGAAGCGGGATTCCCCAAAGCATCCTAGTAATGAGCTCATTATTTGTTACATGCTACTTACAGGAAAATCTGCTCTCTTCCCCCTGGTAACCTCTCCTTGTAGCCTTCAGGCTCCACTGGGAAGCTGACATCATGTCAGACTTACGTAAATGTGCTTTGACCCAGACAAGGCTCATGTAGCTGTTTACTTCATGTGCCTTATCCATTCTTTGACTCCTTTGTGCAAACGGTTGTCGTTTTCTTAGCCGCTATGTAAGAGAGTGATACAACATGCTTGCTCATACACTGGCCTTAATCTGCCAATACAGCCAGTGCTCCGTGAAGCTGGATTGGACTGATGCCAGATTATCCTTTTTTCTGGGATTAGCGATGATTTGCCTTGTTGACCGTCTGTCCTGTAAGCCACCCGACCCTCAGTCTTTAGCTGCAGGAGGATCAAAATGCCTTATGGTATTACTTACAACACATGTTTTACTATAAATGTCTTCATCCGGTTGCCTAAAAGGATTTTTGTATTACCAGAAGCCAGTTGTTCTAAATATTTCCAGGTGTCTTGGCAATCTTTAAGTCACTGCTATTGTCTGACACCTTATTTAATTCTGCTCCAGCAGATAATCAAAAACCAAAGGAAAAAAAAAGATGAGTCATACACATAAAGGAAGTTTAAATGCTAAAGCGTCAAGCGCTTTTCATTAACTAAAATAATGTTATTGATGTTTTATGTGAAAGCAAAATCAACAATCACAAATGCATAAGTTTACTGGCATCTTTTCCTTTCTGAAACTCCAGGCTACTCCAATGCAACCTTCTTGAATGACAGCAGCATTTTGTCCTATCAAGGAAACGGCCACATATCCAGCAACCTAACCAGCCTCTCCCTAAAGCTGCGAACACGGAAGCGCCATGCAGCTGTCCTGCACGCCGAGAAGGGTTTGGCGTTCCTCACTGTGTCCATCCAGGATGGCCTGCTCGTCATGGAGCTTCAGAGCACCACTGGAGAAGAGGGAGAGGAGGAGGGCTTCTCTACAGTCAGCCTGAGCAGCCATAAGAGTGTCAGTGACGGCCAGTGGCACAGCATCCATCTGTTTATGATCGTGCCGTGGGCACAAACCTCCCAGTGGATGCTGGTGCTGGATGAGGAAGCAGAGGAAGCCACCTCCAGCAGCCCGGGGGGCAACCTGAACTTCCTCAGAGACGGGGTGGACATCTTCCTGGGTGGCCTGAGCCCTGATGCTGGATGGAGCCTAGTTGGGTGTCTGAGCACTGTGGAGCTGGGCAGCATTGCCCTGCCTTACTTCAGCTCCTCTGAGGTTAACTTCCCGCGCGTGCAAGAGGAGCAGTTCATCCGGACATCGCTCCTCCCACCGCTCAGTGGCTGCACCGGGGCCCCCGTGTGTCAGCCCAACCCTTGTCTGAATGAAGGGGATTGCCAGGACCTCTTTAACATGTACAACTGCAGCTGCATTCAGGGCTGGGGCGGCAGACACTGCGACTTCTTCACCAACACCTGCGCCTCCAGTCCCTGTGTTCACGGCAACTGCAGCGTGAACGGGCTGACCTACAAGTGTGCCTGCGAGTTTGGCTACGCAGGTGTGGACTGTGAGCAGCAGGTTGACGTGTGTGAGAACCACCTGTGTGCCCACGGAGCCACCTGTCTGCACGGGCCAGACAGGTACGCCTGCCTCTGTGCTGAAAACTTCACAGGACCATACTGCACGTAAGTGTTTTGTAGGCTTAAACCAGAATGTAATAACCAAATAACCAAAATGTAATGCAATATTCAATATTATAGCCAAATTTCAAAGTAGGGGTGGATACAGCTGCAAATATACTTAATAGAATAGAATAGAATAGAATAGAATAGAATAGAATAGAATGAAATAGAATAATCCCTTTTTTGGTGATGCCATTGGCTTGTGGACATTATTTATGCCAATATTCCTTCGTTTTTTAATAACAATTTATTTTATGCTCCATATGCACGTGGCTCTGCACTTGTGTTTTGGTTGCAGACTAAATAAAAACAAAATACACAAATAAATGTTCCCAAATTGCACACACAGGTTCTGTGCACTCTATAACACAATGGAAATCCTGCACTGTAAATGCTTCCACATCTCTGCCTCTGTTCAACATTTCAACCACTCCTGCAGTGAGCGCCTCAGACGCCGCATTTCTATTCTGGCGTCAGCGAGAAAAGGCCTCAGTCTGCTGCGGCGTCTGTAGTATAATCACTACACTCGGCTCTCTGGTTCAGCGCCAGTTTCTTTCCCCTGTCATCTATCGTTTGCCTCGGAGAACCATCAGGGGAATGCCTCCAACCATTTATCCTGTAAACACACAGTCTCTTGCCTTCGCTCCCTCTCACAAGGAAGCCTTTGCAACTGACTCGCAGAGCAAGCCACCAGACAAGGTGCACATCTCCCTTTACTGGGAACATCTACGCTCTAAAGTTTTCATCAAAACAACTTTTTTTTTGTTTGTGTCTCTTGTTTGTGCCTGTTTCTCCCCCTTTCCCCCCATCTTTCTGTTCCTCTCCAGTGAACGTGTTGAAGACATTCCGTGGTACATCATTGTCAGACATGTGTAAGTTGTTTTTCCTATTTCTCAGGTGTTTCCTATTTGTTTGGTGTTAGATATTTGTCTCTCAATTGCCGTGTACTATCGCTCCTGCTTTTTTGTACAATTGCTTGCAACAAAATGCCATGCAAAGCTAATATTAACTCTGCCTGTAGAAAGTTTTGTTCTGAAATAAGATATCCACCATTTGAAAAGAGTGACGCCCATAGTACAAAACGATTGCTGGCATCTAAATTAATGTTTTGAAACCTTTTTCCCACCGAATACTGCCATTTTTCAACAAGGAGCGGCCTCTCACTATTGACTTGAACTACTGAGGTGTTGAGCGATGATTTTGAAGTTACAACTTTTCTGGAAACACATTAATAGTGTATCGGGACAAAACTCTTCTGCTCTTTCCAAATTGGACAATAGCAAAACCGTGGTCAAGTCACTGGTCATGACATTCCTGTACTTGGGATTTTATATCTGGGTGCTGAATCGCTGCCAGAGGTTTTAATCTTATTATTCCTGTCGCCTCCTAAGCCTCTTTGTCTCCCCTGTTGGGAACAGCAGGAAGTCGAACAATACAGCTCCTGCCTCCTGCTCTCAGCAGACTTAACGGCAAACTCCAGTGACCCCCCCCCACAATACACCGACGCTGAGAAGTGAAGCGCAAATGCAAATAGGTCTACAAATAACACATGTAACACGTCTGATTTTGTCCTCTGCTAGACGGCCCAAGCTGCCTGTTTCTGTGTGCGGCGACGGGATCAGAAACTACACCTGCTTCAACGGAGGAAACTGCACTGACCGAGAGCTTTCCTGCGACTGTCCGCCTGGATTCAATGGACTACGGTAACCCGAAAAACAACAGAATATTAGAAACAGGGACAGGAGGGAATGCCCCAGTGGCTCAAGATGTAGAGCGCTTACCACGCAAGAATAAGCCTCAGCAGCCGGGCTTCAAGTCCGGCTCAGACCCTTTGCTGCATGTCATCCCCTCCCTCTGCCCTGTCTAATAAAGTAGAATTGCCAAAAATAAAGAAAGCAAGGCAGAGTAGGGAGAGGAATAGTATGAAATGAACCCTTTGAGACAAGAACTGTAATAATAAAGCATTCCAAACAAATGAACTTGCACTTAAACTTGAAATAGAGCTGTAAAAAGGTCCAGAAAACACTAAGAGCCCCGCTGATGCACCAGTGATCTACATTTGTGCCTCTGGTTCTGTGTGTGTGTGTGTAGGTGCGAGCAGGAGGTGGACGAGTGCAAGTCCAACCCCTGTCTGAACGGGGGCTACTGCCGCAACCTCATCAACAGGTTCGTCTGCGTGTGCGACATGAGCTACGCCGGAGACTTGTGCCAGACCGACGTAAGCGACATTTACTTTTACGTGGCCGTGCTGCTGTGGCAGAACCTCTTCCAGCTGCTCTCCTACCTCGTCCTGAGGCTGGACGATGAGCCGGAGGTGGAGTGGGGAGCCGACGATTGAGTGTATGCATGTGTTTGTGTGTGTGTGTGTGTGTTTGTCTCTGGGATTATTTGAAAAAGAGAGAATGCAGTAGCTGTAGGTGTAGGTGATGGTTTGGCAGTGAGTGTGTGTGTGTGTGTGATAAAAAGGTGGGAGGTAGTTTTCAGGATGCCCACGTAATACACAGGGGAATCCTCTGTGTGATCACCACCAGTATACTGTATAGACTAGATTTTTTTTTTTGTTTCTGTGCCTTAAAATGACACTTTGGTCATGGACAGCACTTTTCTTCCACAATGCAGAAAATCCGAGTGTCAAACAGCAGCTACAGACCTCAGAGACAATCAACTCTGTACGGACCAACACAGAAACAAAATACAGTTTTGCGATTGCACAAGGTAGTTGTTGCGTTTCTAAAGAAAGGGAGGGATATTTTACAGTCAGTTATGCACTTTGTCGGTGAAGAGGAGAGTACTGTAGAATAACTATTACTTATAATGTCCTTTACTTAAGACATCCTGTCAGCCTTTTCTAAAAAATCTGATCTTGGGAGCACTTTGTGGATGAATGGATGTACTAGTGTTGTAACTACAAAGGCACCTAGAGGCCCTGGAAGACGGCAGAATGTCCCACGTGGCTTTTCAAGTGGGTGCAGATCACAGTGGTGACTGACTTACCGCTGTGCTGTTTCACACCAGAGAGGAGGGTTTCTATCTCGCAGCCCGAGGCACAGATATCGTGACTCTAATTCCCTATGGCTCTGGGTGCAACAACGGCATTATGCGCATAAATGCTGGTACTCAAATCACATGAAAGAAAAAATACATTAGCATGAATCACAGTTCCTTTTTTTTCATGGTAGACTTGCATGTGTTTTTTTTTTTTTTTTTTTTCAGCCTCGTTTTTTGTCCCAGTTCTAGATGAGACTCTATGTAATCAATGGCTCCGAGTGTATCTTCTTGTTTGTCTGTCATTCTCCTGTCACATGCTCTGTCCTCATGTCTCACCTGTCCCGTCTCAGTTTGTATCCACTCTGTGTGTCTGTCTTCACTGTTTTCAAATAAACAAAAAAACAAACCTGTCTGATCAGCGTCGACCTGTTGTCTGTCCTCTTTTCACCTCTGTCAGCGAGCCTTTCTCTCCAGGCTCCACACGCATGGTTCCCATCTCAAATCCACTCATCCATTTTCTCCCAGAGCATTTTCAGTTTCACTACACCATAACCTTGAGTGACATCCAGATTTCAATATTGCAATAATATCCCATTAAAATATCACAATGTTTGATATTTACCCCTCCAAAAAAAAAAAATTAAAATTAAAATAATTAATACATTGATTTTTTAAAAACAATTTATTTATCACAATGAAAACTAAAGATTCAACACTCACTCCTCATTGCTCTTGCACTATAAAAGCTGTAAAAGCTTGTAACTTAAATTTCCCTTGCAGAGCTCATGATTGACCATTTTTCTATGTTGATTAAGCTGATAATTATTGATTTATCTCCTTGTGTCAAAACACCAGGAATTGGCTTGAACTATTACATTGTATTACATTTTATTTAAGTATTTAATCTGCATTTGTACATGTAAGTTGAGATATAAAGTATACAAGGATTTGGGCATTTGGGCCCGGGATTCAAAAAATATTATATACAGATGTAAATATTGTGATATTTGGTGTTATTGCATATTGGCTCGACCTAGACAGCACGGCTCCTCACATTGATATGAACCATGGATGTTGCTTTCTTTTCATATCAATGAACGTGCGCATGTTTGTGTGTGTGTGTGTGTGTGTGTGTTTGTGTGTGTGTATTTGTGTGTTTAGAGCAGAATGTGCAGTCAGGTGGCTGATGTGCCACCAAACATAGCTACCTAATCTGTCTTAACAAGATACACAGTGAGTATATCCCTGAATAATCTCAAGTTTATAGATGCACAAACACTTACACACACACATGCACGCACGCACACACATATATACACACACATACAGGGCCAAGGCACTGGCACAGTGTTGTGTAATACAGTTTTGTTTCCCTCTCTTTCTGCTATTGGATGCATATCTGTCATACACACATAATGCAAAGAAAACACTCTGTTGTACACCTTTCCTTTTGTTTACTTCTCTTGTTTCTGCAGTGTCAGTATGTGTGTGTGTGTGTGTGTGTGTGTGTCCTTTGCGAGCACAGGTAGCCCAAATGGTGAGGAAAAAGGAAATGGGAAGTAGTTTTTCAGTGTCTGCACTGATGTGGCCATCCTTTGAGACAGAAGCGGAGAGGGAGGATTGTGCTTTGCCAGCAAAAAGGCAGCATCTGGCTCTGAACTGCAGTTTCAGCAGAGAGCGGGTGGCATTCACATAGGTTCGGTCTACTTCACAGAAACATATGAGGGCGGCTTATCTGGCAGGCACACACAAGCATGTACACACACACACACACACACACACACACACACACACACCGTACCTTGATAGTGCTGACAGCAGGGAAGCATTGCGGCTGTCTCTGTGTGCGCAGCAGCTCTGCGGAGGCTTCTGGGTGGCCTTGCCGAGTACCTTGGAGACTGGTTAGTTAGACGTGTCTGTGTCTGTCTGTGGCAGTCAGTGACTGATGGTGGGTCCTGGCTGGAGGCTGCTCCGGTTCGCTCGTGTCACACTCGCTGTGACAGCCAACTGTGCTACAATGACAGGTAAGCACTTTCCAAGAGTCAACAAAGAACCTGTAGAGAGAAAGAAAGTGTAATGTCTACAGCATGTGCATGTGTGCATAAGGTTTTTTTTTTTTTTGTTGCCTGAGGCCATATATGGCTGTGTTTTGGGGTTGTTTTTTTTTGGTCCGAATTATGTTAGGTGATCCATGTTGATTCTTAAATGTAAAGTTTGCTGACTTCTGAAATTGCAGATTTTTTTTTGTAGCTATGTGCAGCCAGACAAGTTGACCAGGAGGACTTTGTTATGGTGCTAAGCAAGACTTGTGTGTGTAATGGAGTCATACTTACAGCTGTCACTGTGTTGGTGACCCTTGTAGCCGCTACACAGAGTGTCACAACTATAACGCCAACCAGTATCACTGATGTGAGTGCATCTGCCCCTCCGTTTTCTGCTGTTGGCTAATCAGCACCAATTAATGTTGACCATTTCTCATCATCTAACGCACTACAAGATTTGATTCCACTTGATTGTGTGTGTGTTTGTTTTACGGCTGGGTATTGGCAAGGATATAATATGCATGATGTTACACAGGTCACAATACAATTTGCATCACCATTATTCCCAACACTGTACAGAATGGGCTGAGAAAAGTATAATTCAATTTTAAAATACGACCTATTGTATAACACCAGTCATGTGACACATCAATTTAATTCAAAAATCGCATTACCGTTAACACAATGCACTCGTGTCAAATAATTCACTAAAACGTAAGATGTCATCCATTCAAATGAAAATGAATGAATGAATGAAAATGAAGAGCATAATCAATAAACATATTGATACAAGGGGCTAAGAATTAATACAGTATTGCAAAAAGTAATATTGCAATACTCAGCAGTATTGGTATTTTTCCCAGCTCTATTGAATTTGCATGTGCATGTTTATGAGGTGGTTTTGGAGGAATCGGGCAGTTGTGTGGCGGTGGCGGTGAAGCTGTGTGTGTGTGTGTGTGTGTGTGTGTGTGTCTGTGTGTGTGTGTGGGAAGATCAAAGGGCCCCTGACCAAACACCGATGCAGGTTTCACAAGTCACCAAAAGCTCCTGAATCACAATCAGGCGAAAAAATCTGCCATTGGGTTATGATAATCCCTCCTGCTTCCAATGCTAATAATCTCATTTTCTTGATCCTAGTGGGCTGATGTGCCTTATTCTGCCTTGTTTCAACATATTTACACTGAAACAAGTAAAAATCCCTGAAACAAGAGAAAGTGCTTCAGAAACAAGTGGCGTGATTTCATCCATTTAAGCAGATTTTCTTCCCACTTGTTTGAAGAAAAACAAGATTTGCGCAAACACCGTCGATGAGACTAACTTGTTAAGATGGATATTTTTGCAGTGTGTGTGTGTTTCTGTGAGGGAGTGTGTCTGAGTGAACTATTTTTGGATTTGAGTGTGTTCGGTGCTTGAGTGTGTTTTCTGGTGATGGGAGATGGGGGCCGTTTGGTGTATGTGTATGTGTGTTTGTGTGTGTGCATGGACTGACAGGATCATCATGCAGCATCCTGTGTGTGTTTGTGTGTGTATGTGTGTGATCCTCCACAGACGGAGCGTGCTCCATACAGCTCGCGGGTGGCCGCGGTGCTGGCACCCTGTCTGGTGGGCTTGGCCATAGTGGTGCTGCTGGCACTGGCTCTGGCTGTAGCCAAACTGCGAGAGAGGCGGCAGACGGAGGGAGGTTTCGCTCCGCAGCAACTCGAGGCTCCTGGTGGTCGCAACCCACCTGCTGGGCTGGGAAATGCATCCATCAGCACTTTGGCAGCACGTGTGGAGCGCTTGGTGTAATGTAGCCAGGAGAGGGTGTGTGTGTGAGTGTGTGCATGTGTGTGAAGACAGTGAGTAAATAAATAATCGTGTATTTGGAGCATTCCTTTTAGATTTCCAGCAGTTTGTGTTATATATGAATATTATATCGAAATCATGATATGAGACTAGATATTGCCTGGGATTTTGAATACTGTAATATCACAATAATATTGCAGTAATATTGGCATAATTGTTGTCTTTTACTGATTTTAAGGCCTGCATTACAGTAGAGGGATGCAATTTTCTGAAGTTATTAGACTGTTGTAGCTTGTCTATTATCTCACAATATTGATAGAGGTATTTGCTTAAAGATATTGTGATATTTGATTTTGTCCATATTTTAACTCTACCACCGATGTCCCGCCCATTAATGGCACTCTGTCCCCCACCACAATAATTCACCTGGTCCTTTCACTCGCCTCTCTCTCTCTTTCCCTTCTCCTCCGTCCCTCCAGTTGACCTCGGAGGGTTTGACCTCTGACTTCCTGCTGTCCGTCAGTCTGGTGTGTGTTTTCCTGCTGCTCGCCCTGATCCTGGCCTCTGTTGGCCTGGTGGTGGCGCTAAACCGCCGTGCCACCCACGGCACCTATAGCCCCAGCCGGCAGGAGAAGGAGGGGTCCCGGGTGGAGATGTGGAGCATCGCCCAGCCACCGCCTATGGAGAGACTCATTTGAGATTTGAGACACAGGTGGAGAGAGACTATGCTGACATGCAGCATCGCAACCTGGTCATAAACCTTTTTCACGGCAGCCATTTTGAAGCCAATAGCAGGGTAAACACAGGAAGTAGTAATGGCATCAATTAAGTTTCTGTTCCATTTAGGTCTCACAGAGCCAGGGTCCTGGTGTGATGCACACTGGCTCACTGGAAAGGCTCTGGTACATTTAAATACAGTGGAACCTGAATTCATATCACCAATAAAACCTGCATTAACACAGCTAGTTCATTTCAAAATGGGTGCTGTGACAAAAAAAAAAAAAAAAAAACAGGTGTATTGCAACCGGGTAAAAAATATTGATTAATTGAAATCTTCATTTGAATGGTTCATTAGTGTTTTGTACAATCCAAGATTGATTTTTAAATCAACGGATATGTAAAAATTCTTGCCAAAGTGCATTTGTAGCACACCCATTACATCTTTTGAACAAACAAGCTCAAACTCCCTCCTTGAAGACAGCGCCATCAGTCCTAAAGGAAAATGTCGGGAAGCATTTTGTATTCAAAACTGATCAAAAAATACTGAATAGATATCCTCAGTTGATCCGTTCAAATTGGGACTTTGCAAATTGGATTTAAATCAGAACTGAATCAGAAATCAGTGCCAGTACGTGTGATTATTTGCATGTGAGCTAACCTCGGAAATCAGAGTGAAAACAAATGTATAACCTGAAAACTTATGTATAACCTGCCTTAATCGGATCAGAACATCAAAATGGTTAATCCGGTGCGATGATCTACCTGCTACTCAGCCTGACTCTGCAGGAGACTATTTGCAGCCTGCATGTTAACATGGTCGTTGCCTCAGATCCTCATCTCGGTACATCCTTCCCTCATTTGCATATGCAAGGTGGAAGATTGTATGAGATGTTGTGACAGTGTTTGTGGAATCCAATCCTTCATCCATCTCCCCGTGGTGTGCTGCACCTGGCTTCACCGTCCTACATCCATCTCATTTAATAGATTTACTGCAAGAGTCCATAATGCATCAGATGTGTGTGTCTGATCCATATCCAGGGTAGATGGATGAGCGAGCGCTGAACAGAAAATGGACCACATTTGGGACACACAAGCGCGCTGCCTGAAACCCTTGTGTGAAACCTATCAGAGAATGAGTCAGAAACTTATTTCAGTCCATGAAATTCAGCCCATGTCAATAATTTATCAAGGGAAAATGCCTTTCCAGTTCTCTATGTCCCATTCTTTTATACGTTCCATGACTATACTCCAAGTGGCGCCAGTATTGATTTATTCTTTAGTGAACACTCCCATTGGACTTTTCATACTGTAGTTCCTTACTGGCAGAATAATGTCCTTAAAAGAGTCAGATATCAAGAGTAGTTGCACTAGTCGAGCTCTTATATGTTGCTGGAAATCAGCAATAATTAGACTAAGCTGTCAAATGAGTTGTATGTATATATTGTAATGATTATTTTGTATTTTACTGTGAATTTCATTTCCTCTTTGAGTAATGCCAACTGTAAATAGGAACTGCTTTGTAATTAAAGTGCTATCACTGTATATGTGTTAATTTATTGAATTCCTATGGGGGTTATGCCTACTGAAGAAAAGTACGGAGAATTGTATTTTTACTCTTAAGTGTTTGTCTAATCAGTGAGTCAATACACCAGTATTCAACCAAACTGTCTAGTCTTTGTCTCTTTTGTGAATGTACCGAGTGAGCTGAGTGTATTTGTCACATTAACTTCTGTGTATCTCTGTGTTTAAGTTGTATATATATCAGGTGTAAAAAAAAACAAACAAAAAAAAAAACAGGTCTGTAGTCAAAGGCTGCATTACCATGAAACAGTATAATTTATTTTCAGTTCACAGTGCATACAGTTGTGTACCATTGTACCAAGTTACTCATCAATAGCACATTAGATTGACCTCAGTTGTTTAAGACAGTTTTTCTGCAATGAGAACATGCAAGATAAGTGTGCACAGAGCTAGAAAGTCACTAGAACAAGGGACCAAGATAAAAAAAAAAAGTTGCCCAATGTCACTAGACCAAGTTTAACACTATACTGAGCACATGGCGGATTGATTATTTTTTTGTTTTGTTTTGTTTTTTTTATTAGAGGAACTGGTCCGTCTTTCTTCACCAAATTCATAGCTTTATAAATGTATGAAGTGTAAATTTTGTTCCCACTTTGAAATAAGACCAAAAAAAAAAAAAAAAAAAAAAAAAAAACTTCCGCTGGTATCTCAAGCAGAAGTTTCAACCTGATTTCAATCACCTTGTGCTCATCTCAAACCTGAAATGTCAGGACAATCGTTCTCATCATTATTGGCTACATTTATTAATCCTTTTACCGCAAAGTATGTTGCATGTCATGTTGTCAGGAGAGTGGAGAAAATGCTATAGGGATACACACAGGCATATTACTCTGGATTTCCTTTCTTTTCCAGTCAGTCATTCAGTCAGTCAGGGAGTTGACAGACATTCATTGTTAGAAACGCCGGCTTCACGGCCCCCAGGCTTCGTTTACACTGAGACACGACGCTCGTTTCACTGCCCATTTCAGCACAAACACAACCCCGCAGAAGTGGGCCATCTTCCTTGCCTTCTTGGTTATCTATCTTGTACCCTCAGACACTGAAATGTCAATCCCCTAACATACATGTATTCATCATTGTACAAGATTAGTGTACACAAGACCAAAGTTACTAAAGCTTAAAGGAGCAGTTCACCCCATGTCCAATATCGTTTCTGTCTGATGTGGCGAGGTTTCCAGTCTGCTGCAATCTCCGCTGTCTCCCTTCACCCCAGGACAATGCAGCTGGACAGGTATTATGTGTGGAGCTCAAAAATGTCAGAAGTGTACACCACCAAACTGTATGCATCAGCCTCTACCACAAACGTGTTGAGGGTGGACAGGTACAGTTTGCCAGTGTCCTTCAGCAGGAGAAGAGTGCCTGACAAAACTCACCGCTAACAAGGGCTGTGGATTATTTCAGGTATCAGTGTCACTGTTTTGGGAAAGAGCTGTTGCCGTTGAGTTTTTCACATGTAAATGTTTGACGATGTCAAGGTCCACAGTTGACTACCCGACCAGCCCCATCGTACTGGACTGCCAGAGGAACCTAGCCAAGCCACACAGAAACTCTCTTGAGAAACTCTGGGAAAATATCCTCTTTTTTTCTATCTTTTTCGATCGTTTTTTTTTTTTTTTTTTTTTGGCTTAACTGTTCCTCTAACGTGTCACCCTCACCCTCTACCAGCAGCTGCAGGTAAGACACTGCTCAAGTTTATCCTCCACGAACCTCTAAGGTTAGATGTACAGTAGTCATGGGTGTGTAATAAACCAACCAAGAAAAGTAGTTTTGTGGTAACACTAAAAGTGCAAGGCAGATGACTTAATTCTACAATAATCAATGCAAGGCAGAATGAGAGTGTACTCTACAATCCTTATAATGCTTTTTCCATCATTCTCGATTTGATGGATGCGCTAAATACTGGGACAATCGTAATACCAGCAGAACAGACCACATTTGAAGAAATGTGTTTGAAATCATAGCTTACAACAAATATACATGCGGATATAGCAGTAAGCAGGTATGCTCTTCCATGTGCAAGCAAGTCTCAGTCTCAGCTGAGTTTGATTACAAGGTATCAAATGCTTCTGAACATGAATGGCTAGATGGGACATGCGATAATATTCTACAAAATTTATCTTTTTTTTTCCACAAAAATAAAATCTAAAACATTCAAATATTGGGTGTCATTTTTACAACATACAACACCGATCATATATTATCCATGTAAAATATACTCAAGCCAGCAAAAATACATGTCTAGTCATAGTTGAAAATAATTTTTCATCAATATGAAATCAATATTGATGTTTAACTAGAGAGAGACCCTTTTGAATACTGTTAACTCAGAAAGCGCGTTCGAGGGAATTACAAAAAAAGGAGAGAACAAAAAGAGACAACAGAGAAAAGCACAAACTATAATCACAAAATAGTCAAATCAAAGAGAGTACCTAACTTACAAAAAGACAAATACCATGAGAGAGATTGAGAGATCTTAAGTATAGGCAGGGGGATTCCCTCCAACCACCGCAGCAAAGCAAAACTCTGAAGGAGTAACCCCAGCTGTGAACTGTGGATGCAGAGATTCTGGATTTGTTTCAAGAACAAAGAAACGAGCTGAAGACAGTTCAAGTACCGAAGTTCGTTTCAGGTCACAATAGCTTCTCTGGACCAAATTAGGCCTTCTTGCTCTGGTTTCTTTATTATATAAATAAACAACTGTGTGTAAAAGTGGTCTGAAGACATAGTCCCTTATACCCTTACTGACTCTAATACTGTACCTTGTTCTGATTATACTGGGTGGTTCTCATATAAGGCACACCATTTACTCGGTCATTAACACCCACAGACACATCGCAGCTCACACATGCTGACCACACAAAATATCTTTGATACACATTTAGGGTCACTGACTCAAATGAGTCTTCTCTAATTATCTATTTACTTTTTGTCAAATAAAATAATGCAATCTGATGCAGTAACTGGTCAAAAAAATTACCATTTTGACCACTTTATAGTTTTGCATAGTAAATTATTATTATTAAAGTGTTTTGAATGAATAAAGGCCTGTAGAGGGATTGTTCTGGAGTCTTTTTTTTTTTTTTTGGAAGTACTCAGACCGATTCCTGGGCCTTTAGAAGCATGCCAAAGACTTTATGAGCAAATCGTTAACGCAGAGCAGCACTCAAAAAGTGGAGAGGGAGCTGCTGTTAAACCGCCACACTGACTGGCGTCTGGCATAAATCATAAGAACAACGAACCATAAACATAATAATCCCAACACAAGCACATGAAAATGCTTTTCTTCTTTCTCTGGGTTTGTGGCAACGCAGGGAATCGTGGGAAACACAAATCTCTGGACGCAGCAAACTCTCCACGGGAGAAACTGTTTTAGAAAAAAATTCACTTTGTACATGTTACATCCATATAGCTACTCTCTGAGGAGAACCGTATTGCTTCATTACAGTACAATCATCAAGCATTGCATTAAATTACAGTGTCACTCTAACCTAGAAGGACAGAGCTTGCATTTCCTCATGAGTGAGAGACAAAGGGAAAGAAAGACAGACAGAAAGAGATGGACTGTATGAAATAAAGTACACCTTATAGTACCATATCACCTCTGCAACCACATGAGCTCTGTAACAACCAGCCGCTATTTTCAAGACTTAAAGTGAGACGTGCTGTGAGAGGTGAGGAGTGGAAAAGTGAGGGAAACAACATGAGGAGGAGAGAGATGACGGAGGACGGTGGAAAGAGAAGGAGAGAGAAACTGGTGAGTGTGAGAAAGACAGAGAGAGAGACAGAAAGGATGGACATGGGTGTTTTCAGATCATTCATTTTAACTGTATCTGCACTCATTTTCATCTCTTCAGACTGACTGAAGTGTCCTGAGAAACGAGAGAGAGAGGAAGAATTTCCACGAGCATCTAATTATCTGGAATGCAACTAAAAACAGCACCTTAAAGCGCATTATGTATATATATATAAGTATATCTTAACCTATTCTATTTATCCATAGAAATACAGTGCTGTGCAACTACAGTTATGCTTTCATCACATAAAAAATGTTTGCATTTCAAATTTGACTGTGCTAATTACACCGATTATAAAGTACCTGTTACAGTACATGAGTAACTGTAGATTAAGACAGCGCAGTGCCAAAAACAAAATCACACCTCCATTTAAGGCATGGTGATAGAACAACTATTTTACACAGTGTATAATTAATTCCAAAGGCCAGAGCTGAATTTGGGTCTGAAAAACCCCAAGTGCCTGATATATGTGTTTTTGTTGTTGTTGTTGTTGTTGTTGTTGTTGCTGTTCTAATGACGTTAGTACCGGGTAACAGTGACTGAATAGTACCTATTCACCTACGAGTGCAAATTCAGTTTGACCGTGTAAAATGTTGGGAAAACCGTGAGTGTAAGACTGACATGATGGTGTGATGAGGAGACATCATCCCTTCTTGATCCTGATGAAGTACTGAGCCTTTTCTGCTTTCCTTTAGGAGGAGTCAAAAATTCCTCCATTACTGGTCGGCTAGTCATATTTTCCCCCGGATTTGATTTATGAGTCTTTTCAGTTATGTATTGTTAATATGTTATGAAAGGAAAAAGACCAATGTGTGAATATACCAGTGTTGTCCAGAATTTCATTATTATTACAGACAGAAATACTATGAAAGTCACAGCGAGCTGTCAATACCAACTCATCATCTCCTGTTTCCTGCTGTAGGCTGTGACTTCTTGTTCGTGGCAGCCTTTACTGATGACATCAGATCGGTTCATAACTCTTCCTGATGGCTGAATGGTAAAATCAGCAAAGAATAAACCGATTCAGTTCTTTGAGGCAGCAGCTAATTGACCTCCAAGATTTATGATAATAAAGATTTGAAAGAACCTATGGCATTTTATAGGCGCTGATTCTTATTCCCCAGGGTTTGGCCTCCCTCAGGACTTGTCTGTGGCTTTGCCCTGGACGTGGTGATGACTGTGGCTGTGGCTGTTGTTGGAGTTGCAGTGGACTTGGGAGAGCTCCAGGCTGGTTTGGAGGACTGAACCGAGGCAACACATGGACTCAATCTCCTCCAGGAGGCCTTTTTCCGGCACCGCAGCAGCTCCAGAGCCTTTACCCTGGCCGAGACACAGGCCTAGCCCCAGAAGGCTCTCCTCGGGGACCTCTTTCTCCCAGGGGACCTGTATAGTTGACTGGCTGCTCCGAGACGGGCTCCCCAGACTCTCCTGGCGGCCCTTGCTGCCCTGCCTCTGAAGGGCCTTTTCCTGGTACTGCCTCACTGTCTCCTTGGAAAGCACCTTCCTCCTCAGGATGCTGGTGGAGGCAGTCACATTCTGGGGCTGGAGAGACTCAGTGCTGGTTTGGGGGTCTGAGACGGTTCGAGAGCGGGCTGATGGTAGAGGAGAATATGGCTGGCTAACAGGTGGTTGCGGTGGAGAATTGTAGGCGTGGGAGAGAGGGGGAGATGGTGGCAGGGTCGGTGTAACTTTATGGGACATTGATGGCGAGTAGGAGAAACGGTTGCCTTGTTGTCGTCCTGGAGGTAAAGGCTGAGGAGCTGGTTCTAAAGTCGGCTGATGAAGATGTGACTGGACCTTGGAGACGTCCGTGTCCTGGCCCTGGCCTGTGCCTGGGACAGTGCTCGAATCGGGCGGTGGAGGCGCTGTCTTGTGGTTCTTTGACACCTTCATACTGCTCTTGTTGGGCTGTCTGCGTGGGGATGGGGGTAGGTGTTTTCCATGAACTGCACTGTCATCCTGGCCCATATTCCAGCCTCCTGGATCCCCGTCCCCGCCAGAGCCGCTCCCACCTGCGGGTTTAGAGTCACCGGAGGTTGTGGACTTGTTCTGGAATAGAAGAAACAGGAAAATACAGTGAAAGAAATGTGAAAACACTTGGGGCCACAGGGTGGTGCAGTGAGCAGGGAGATCACCCTTCACGAGATCCCACTGCTGTCAAGCATCCTTCCTGAAGTGATGCTGAGGCATCCTTGCACAAATCACTGAAATCCCTACCAACACTGCTGTTCTGTAGCTCATCCTGACCTCTGACCTCCCTGAAGGGGGGCAGGAGATCACAGATTTTTCCCTAAGGAAAAATAAGGCTTCCAGTTATCATTGTATTATTTTTAATACTGTACATGCTGAGAATGTTGTGTTTGTGTGTATTTTAAAGAACAGAGCCTAATGCACTCTGAAATTGGGGCCATACTGTATATCTAGACCTAAGTGAACAGACTCCTTCACATTATGTAGTTTTCTTCCGTCTCTTGCCCCTTCTCCCTTCCCTCTTCCCCCCATTTGCGTACCGGGGCGATGTAGTCTAAATCATCCATGGACCTGAAGAAGTCCAGGCTCTTGGCAGCGCTGAGTTTGCCCTGCTCCACTGTCGTCGTATTCAGAGAGTCCAGGATCTCTTCCAGCAGATTCATCTGACCGCTGTTTGAGGAGTCGATGTCCAAGTCCAGCGAGTAGGAATCGTCGCTGTCCTCGATGTAGGAATGAACCTCGCCACTGTCCTCTGAGGAGATCCTGTGATTGCAAGACACATGAATCATTTCTGTGACAGATTCTGTTTGAGCTCATATTGAACAAAACACATTTTAACTTGTATAAAATGATCTACACATGGTGCTCTGTGGCCTGATATGATTGAGAATAGATCAACAACTAAACTATGTTCAAACCAGTTCCTTCAAAATTAAATTGTGCATGCCTGTTCAGCTTATACGATTACTGACTCTGTCCACTTGGGGGCACTATTATCATGACTAAAGACCCAATGACTTCTCACTATGCTACAGGCTTATTTTTTTTCAAGAAAATGATTAAATGTCCAGCAAAAACACATACACTGCTAATATGCATTCATAACATATAATACCAAAGAGGACATGATAAAACTAAAAAAATTCAATTACAACACAGAAAATGTTGTGAAGCAATATAGTATACAATTACAGAAGTACATATTAGTCAGGCCTTACTTGCTTGCAGTGTCCAGCTCATCATCGTCAAGCCCAAATCCTAAACCCTGATCGCGAGGGCCCATGTTCACAGGAGACTTGAAGTTATGTTGCTGAAGAAAACGACAACAAAAGGTTGCAGTTACACACCCAGAAAAAATGAACAGAATATAAGTGGACCTGGAGGAAACTCTCAGATCACAAATACAAGGCTCCTGAAAAGAGTAATGCGTTTGGAGTCTAGAAAGAACAGGGTGTTCTACAAGTACAGCCTTTCCAAAAACTATGACCCAAAAGAAATAAAGTGCAGGTCTGTTCCTGGTGGGTCCCCATAAGACAAGAGTGCTACTGTAGCTCGTTTTAATGAGCCTGAACCCCAAGGGTTCAGGCTAAATTTGTCAAATTTGGGTCTAGGGATAAAAATCTTTAAGATCCCCTGCAGTATTTTATCAAACTTGCCATTATGTGTGAATCACAAGGTAGGTGCACAGTGCTAGCTTGGCTATGGGTAACTACTGTCATTACTAAATACCACATTACCATCTGCATTATGATACCAATGCATGTGATATTACTGCATTTGTCATTGTATAGTACTGAATTATCAGAGTGTAGTGCAGTTGTCGGACACAGTGGGTTTAATAAGCCACCTGTGTACCATGTTTAATGGGCGGGTTAAAGAAGAGAGAGAGGCTTTACAGAGCAGGGCAGGACTCTTCCCATGGGAGCCCAGATCTGCCCCAGGCTGCTTATTAACATGCTTTCCACTACGACACACGTGTATCTCTCTCTCTCTGTGTGTGTACGTGTGCGTATGTTAACGCTTTCTCGTACAAATTTACTCACATTTCCATGTTGCCCATGTCCTCTTCTATCCTATCTTTTGCTGACCCTATTGTGCTTTCCTAATTCCACTTCTTTATTGCTCCCCCTTGTCCCACAGTCTCTGTCCTACTATCTTTTTCTGTCCCCGTGCTTCAATCAGTGTCCCTCACAGGCACTAAATGGCCATAAATACACACAGGCCATCGGAGTACTTGTGGGGCACAGTTAACTTGCTAGCGATGCATGCTAGTATGAGAAAGCTTGTCATTCTTAAGAGCAGAGGACACTGCTGTGTTTTTCCCTGTTCTTTTTTTTCCACATTTAGCCCTGCCTCTCTCTGCATGTTTCACCATAAACTCATGTTTGCCACATTAACAAAGCCCATCTCTGAGGAAGGGATCTTTACAAGCCCAAAAGTGAGCGGCGGAGAGGGGTGAGTTTAAAAAGTGGAGAGAGTCGTGTGTTTGTGTGCGTGTGTTAATGTTGTGGTCGAGAGTGAGAGCGACAGCAAGACAAAGTGGGAGCATGAGATAAAATTTTGAAGAATAGACGGAAGTTAAACACAAGAGAGTGGAGCATGAATGAATTAAAGCAGGAAGGAAGAAGGAAGGAAGGAAGGAAGGAAGGAAGGATGGAAGGAAGGAAGGAAGGAAGGAAGGAAGGAAGGATATATCAGAGGTACAGAAAGATTCCTCAAAGCCCCAGAGAATGATGGGAGGGGTTGGGCATTGGAAAGGCAAACCAAGCCGGTCTTGATTAGCCGACACAGTGCCAGCCAGACAGGCGGAATGTAACGTGTGGCTGGCCTGGCCTCATTTAAGGCCTGGGTTCGGCCAGGGAAGACACACACACACACACACACACACACACACACATTCACACACTCACACACAGCCTCTCTCTCACACACACGCACACTCCTACACATACGCACCCTATTACAAAAACACAAAGAGTTAAAGTGCCATTTTCTCCATAAAAGTCAGTGGAGGCGAAATGTGTGCAGTGGCCACTTAAGCCTCTCAGCCATCGGGCTAAACACGAACACATGTGGTGGCAGTGCTGATTGGCCAACCCGCTCCCCCTCCATGGTAGCTTGGAGCTATAATGAAAGAGATTTCAGAGGGGCTCAGGCCTGGGATCCCTAAACAGCCTTTAATGGATTCCTGTGTCAGGGCAGTAAATCTGGGGCCAGGCCGGCATGCCAGCCAGCGAGAGCAGGGACTGCAGAATGGAGATGCACCTGCGAGACACTTGGGGAGGGTGGGCTGGGGCTCATTTTGAACAGAAATACACACGAGGGCAAGTCCACGTACACAAACCAGCTCGTGCACAGTCTGTTTCACCAAGGTTGGAGTTATTTAGACTGTTCATTTGGGCAGCGGGGCTGTGTTTAGGGAAGCGGGGCCTCTCTCTGTGTCTAGGTGTTTATTAAAGCAAGGTGAACCCAAACACAACCAGGCTCAGGTCATGAATCCTGGCCCTCTGATCTCTGTTACAGCCTTGGTACCGTCTACCCAAAAGGAAGTTCCATGGGGAGCAATGAACGGACGCTACCTCACTTCACGGCTTTATCAATTTGTCATTCCCTCTCTTCACTGTGACCCTTAGCGGGCCAGTTGAGATGCAACTATTTACAACAACTGTCCATTTTACGACAGAAGTGCCAAAACCAGCGCAGATGCAGTTTTACATGTACTTTTGTCCCTCAAAATGACTGACATGTTGTATTCATTTTATTGGTAATGTGAAACGGTAAGTATGCTTTTGTCAGTTACTCAAATATGATGCTACTGTACCTGAAGCAACAGCTCAAATTAGGATGAGATCTGAAAGAAGATACTGCCTGTTGATCCACAAAAAGATCTTTTCTTCATCGGGACTGCTTTAAAATTGTTCATATTCACAATGAGATATTTTCAACCTATGTAAACAGGTTACAATGTTAAACCCGTGACAGCTCTGCCACCTTTCCATGCCTCCCCAGGCCTGACAGGACACAGTGGAGAGCCAGAGCATGATAGCAGACCAACGGATTCTCATACTGCTCCTTCATTAGCTTCTTGCTGTCGGCTAATGGGAAGCTGAAAGGTGAAAATGAAAAAGTGATTCTGCCTCCATGCCTTCCTGTCTCTCATTTTCTCCCTCCATCGCTCTCCTGTCAGTGACAGATGTCACCGTTTCTGTCTGTCTGTCTCTCCCGCTCCCTCCCTCCCTCCCTCCCTCTCTACCACGTCGTCGTATGTGAGACTGTGCAGAAAGCGGAGAATGAGAGCGAAAGAGCCAAGAAAAGATGCAGCAGATGAACAGGAGTCCTAAAAATAATAGAAAGGGTCAGGCTATTACAGTAAAGCTGTCTAAAACCAGTAGTTTGGAAAAGGGAGGAAAGCCTATTTTGTTCTTCTGAAAGCACACTAAATCAAGGAAAGATTTGACATATGAGCTCCTCTCTTACTATAAACTCTTGTTTTATTCAGTGGGAAGCATTAGTTTCTTGAAATTCTTTGGGCTTACGCAATAATGTTACTGTATTACTTTGATCTGAGTTCTGAGTACCTGAGTCAAGAAATAAATGATTGGTGATCTCTCCAGTTTAATCTCCAGAGCAAACAGCAACAACAATGCAACACACACAACACCATAGTAATAACGCGCAAGTCACATGCTTTTACAGTAAGGAAGTGAAGGTCAGGATAGTAAACATATTAATCCTCCACCCCAAGCCTTTATACTATTAGCTTCCAAATGCAATAACCAAAGACATGAAATATATTCAAGAGGCCTCCAATGTAATATAATAAATTTATGTTTCATTTCTGTGGTTATGAGGGGAAAATAGTCATCACCGTCCATTTCGGTAGGCATATTTGCAGGACCAGTTATGTTATACGGAATGACTGTGCTTCTCTGCGACAGGGCCAAACGCTAGAGGACTTTAATAGCCAGTCTTACATTATACATTTCATATGGTATTTCTGAGTGGGCACTGATCTCACAGCTTGGCAGTGTATGTAAAGAGATGCCGGGAAAATGCAAACAAACCTCGGGGAGAGGCAGAGCCTTTGCAGAAGTACGGCCAAGTCTGTGTCTGCCTGTTTAAGAGCCGCTCACAAAAAAAAAAAAAAAAAAAAAAAAAGACAGGGAAAAAAACATGAAAAAATAACTAGAGACAGACAGTGTTTGAGGCAGGATCCACTGCTCGTCAGTCCAACTGGCTGTTGGTAAAAGCCCACTCCCTTTTCGTTTAAAAAAAAAAAAAAAAAAAAAAAAAAAAAAAAAAAGGGACCCATTTAAAAAAAAAAAAAAAAAAACAGGAGAATGTGCATTATGTTCATTCTGGAAAACTAAACTCATCCAATAATATCACCAGGTGTCTTTCTGTGCGAGGGTGCAGTACTTTAAGGGCACCAGGAGATGGCACTTTGGTTTCAGCCTGGAGTCCAAATGCTCTCTGAAGTGGGGAGGAACTAAGCGAACAAGAGACTACAAACACATACAAATAACCATGTAAACACACACACACACACACACACACACATACACATACACACACACACACACACACACACACACACACACACACACACACACACACGCACACAGCTGTGGACAGGAGTACTTTAAATTAAGTTTACTGTGAGGCATCATAAGTGCATCATAGGAATGTATGCACAATTCATAATTTATAATTATGTCAGAAAAGGACACACGTTATTATTAATTATTATGTAACATATATGAATTATAATCTGTATGAAGGTGCTGTGAAATTGTTATTAGCTCCTCAGTTAGCCATTCATCCTTCCCGTAAAATTTGTTATTTGTTGTGTATACAGTTAACACACATAATCCATGTAACGCACCGTGAGCGATATGTCAAGTGAAGGGTTACTATGCAAACCAACACACATTAGCACACACACACATGCATGCCCACACCCTCACATGTCCACACTAGTGTGTGACACATAAAGACAGCTGACAGTCCCTCATCTTGAAATCATCACCATGCCGATGTGTGTATTTTACCCCCATTACAACGCAGGCACTTTACAAGTCATATGTATACGGTGTGTTATGTGTCCACTGGCCATCAACCCAGAAGATGACTCCCACCGCCCACTGATGAAACCCAGCCACACACACACACACACATACACACACACCACAGTATTTTACACACTGAACTATCCATTTGACTTTGTTCCTGTTTCACATCTGTGTTAGCTCCCTGTTTCCCCTCCATCCTGAGCTGCACTGTGCTCTCTGGGCTGGCACCTCTCCTGTCTAACCAGGTGAAGAGTCCAGAGCCTGGGGCTGAGCCCGGCCACAAGCCTGCTGGCTGTCATTGTCCATAAAACTGTCCCAACCTCTAGTCTCCTCTCCTCTGCCCTCCTCTTCTTTCCTCTGCTCTCTTAACAGCTGCCATTCTGCTGCATCCGTTCAGAGTATACCTGCTTAATGCATGCACATGCTTGTACAAATATACAGACGCACACACAAATACAAAAGGGCTGCTTACAGATATTCAGTCTGAAAATGCGTGCAGCACACGGCAAAGTGCATTTGCACAGGCACGCTAACACGTCACACACACACAGAAAAAATACAAATACACAAAATCTCACACAGGGACTCGGAAACAGACGTGATGCTCACACACAACAATGCAGGAGCCAGAACAACTGTGTTTTTGTTTGTTGTATCAGACGCGAAGTCAGCAGTCCAATTCAGACTCAAAGGAAAGGATTACTCCTACATTCTTAATCAACAAGCTCACCAAACATTATGAATCACCCACATTGTTGGATACGGCTGGAATATGTATGCATATGATATCAACACTTACTTACTCTGGTACATGTGTTGGCTGATCAAATACAGTTTAAAATATGAATTTCACAACCCTGATTATTTTGCTCTGATTAATTAAAGAAGCTTCTCCAGCAGTGTTCATTTCAATTCAGTTCATTTCAAAAGAAATAAAAAATAGGGGGAAAGATGGTTCACTCAAAATGATAAATTATAAAAAAAGGATCAGCCATGCTTTTTTTTTTTTTTTTTAAATGCAGTAGGATAAAATGTCTTCAGTCAGATCAACTATATTCAAATTTTTGAAGCTCCTGACGGCACAAAGTGTTTATGAATTATCCAGCAGGTGAATGGGCCTTTCTGGCTCTTTAATATGCAGAGGTGGTGGAAGGAAGCAGCCCCTGGCCGAGGCACCTCCATCTGCCAGGCAGGCCCACACCGGGGTTCAGCGCAGGGGGTACGGGTTGGGGTTCTTGGGCAAAGGTATGAACACGGGAACCAGGGGAGACAGGGAGGGGGCTTGGGCAGCTCATACTGCAGCTAAGGACACACACCAACAAATATCCAGCCTGACATTTCATTTAGTCTAGAACTGATTTGTAAAATCTTGGTTTTCTTTGCTAATTGGATAAGATGATTTATCTTGTTACCAATGTAGTCTAACCTATGTGATACTGTCTTGAAACAGTAGGCATCCCTGCACTCTCCTCTATATAATTTCATCCAAAGAAAATTCTTGAAGTCCACTGGGAGATTTTTTTCACCTGTTTTAAGAAAAAAATATGATACTAAGATTCAAAATTGTTAAGTCGGATACATTTTTGCAGTATTGAGATAAAGGATGGATTTGTGGGCTTTACAGATTGAGACAGAGACAGGACCTGGGATTGGCTTCTGAGACCAACAGGGACATGGGGACTGAATATTTAGGGGTAAGTGCATGTGTGTGCGTCTGTGTGTGTGTGTGTGTGTGTGTCAGGGGATATGAGAATAGAGGGACATATTTTTATCATTTTATTTAACCTTTATTTAACCAGGTTAGTCCCACTGAGATCAATTTCTGTTGTAAAGAACACCTGGCCAAGACAGTTGCAGGCAAAACAACAGTATACAGAGAAAAGAGAAATAGGAGGAACAACAGCTATGTTTCACTCCAAATGTCAAGAAAAATTTAAGCAAATGTTCGAAACGGTACGAAGCACTAAGAGGTGAAGAAGGTGCTCTTCAATCCACTGAATCGAAGCATATAAATCCCAAACACAAAGTATACTTTGGAAAAATATCCATGAGAAAAATGACAAAAAAAAAAAAAAAAAAAAAGAAAAAAAAATCCATTTTTCTATTGTCTATTATCTAACTCCAAACATCATGATTCCCATATACAGTAAACACTTGAAACTCAACTAATGGCACAGTCCTAAGACAAAAACAAACAAAAAAGGCCTCAATGAAAGCATAAATTATTTGCAGTTGATTCATCTTCCACAGCCCTAACAACTGCTTTGAACTCTGAGAGAGTAACCGGCTTTTCATGTTTCAGTCTCTCTGCAGGTTATTCCATGCGGAGGGGCCAGAAATTATGGAGGTTTCTTGACTTTCTCCTTTTGAGCCTTAGTTACAGTTGACTGAAATTAATCGTGGGACGTCAGACTGAGCTGTCCTCCAGGTTTGTGTGTGTGTGTGTGTGTGTGTGGAGTGAGGGGCTTACAACTGGGATTTTAAGGTGTGTGGGTAGATGCAAAATGCTGATATACTTGGTTATGAACTATGAGCAACATTAGGAAGGCGTGATGATAAAAAGATTAAAACAGGCAGAAGACTGTATATGGCTGAAGCAAAACTGATGGACTATATGAGCAAACACACACACACACACACACAAAACCAGTGCTCTGGGACATGCTATCCTGTGTGTCCTGTGTGTCCCTCCTCCAGTGGTCCCGAGGGACCCGTTACTGTGGCAATGAACAAGCCTCAATGGCAGGGACAGGGGTGTGAGTGTGTGTATGTTCCCTGCACTGTGTGTTTGTGGGTGTGTGCGCACATCAATTGCATGTTAACTGTTAATCTGTGTGCGTGCGTGTGTGTTGGCTCGTCTTTGTGTGTGCCGTGGGGGGAGGGTGTCCGAGGAGGCCTTTGGAAAAGCCTTAATTGCCGTTCCTCTCCTCGGCCGTCACACCTTCCTCTGCGCTATGACTTTCCAGCCTCATCACACACACAGGAAACATAATGCTAATTAGAGACAGCACGACCGCTCCTAATCACACCCTCACATGGGTATGACCAAAATGTCTGTGTGTGTGTGTGTGTTGTGTGTGCATGCTTTGGATTATATTCTTTATTTAGAAGTAGCAGGAGAATGAGCTCTAGCTTGGGGCACCTATGCGGCTCCAGAGGTGAGGGACAATCAGTCTCTGGGACAGTACGCATGTGTTTAATAAAACTGAACTTCCAACCTAACAAATATATGTGCATACTGTGTACAGTTCAGTACAGAAGCATATAATTTTATTTGACATATTTAACTGGCTTTGTGAATTTAGCAATGCAGTTTGTGTGTGTGCATGTGCTTGCAAATCGTATGCCAGCTTCGCGCACAACAAAGAAAAACGTGCTATCCACTTATGGTGCACAAGCAAATTCTTCAGAGGAAATGCTGACCAGCAGATGAGTAGCTTCTACTGTCCGTATTGCTCAGAGAAAAAATCCTCCTGTATGTACAACATGCGCGCAGAGAGGAAAAAAAAAAAAAAAAAAAAAAAAAGCTTATCATTACATCTGGCACCCTGACAAACTAATGTACTTCAAAGAGCTGTTGAGAGAGAGAGAGAGAGAGAGAGAGAGAGAGAGAGAGAGAGAGAGAGAGAGACATGTCTCGAGACAGAGCGATGTGGGATGAAGAGAAAGAAAGAGAGGGAGAGTGATGAAAAGAAAAATGGACAGAGTAAAGATGCGGAGAACTGTATCCATTAGTTTATCAGATAATAATCAAGAACTGGAAAGATCAGTGTACACATAAATAGCTTACCAATGTGAATTTCTAAGTTTATGTGTGTGTGTGTGTGTGTGTGTGTGTGTGTGTGTGTGTGTGTCATACCCTCCTCATCTTCTGCAGTCTCCTGGGCGACAGGCTCTTGGTGCTGGTTGGAGACCCTGCACAGAATGTCATGCCCTCCTCTTCCTCCTCCTGAGAGAGAGTCAGGGGTGTAAGTTGTAGATAATATATCAGCTGATTAATTTGACTAAAATATTGTTCGGTTTGCACAGCTCTATGTGAGGATATATTCATGTGAATGGCCCAAACCACAACACACAAATTGTGTTGCTGTCCAGTGGAAGTTCATTTGTTTCAAAAATGAAAGAATTACTGCTGCATCATTCAGTGGCACGTGCACTGTGTTGTGTGAACTGAAGCAATGATTTCTTTGCTAAACCTTCTGCTAATTGCCAGCAGTGCTGAGTTTTGGTAGGACCTCACAATACAATACATATCATGATATAGAGGTCATGATGCAGTTTGTATCACAATACATTTCAGCACTACAGAACTGACTGAAAAAACAGATCTTAAAATTCACCTGATTGCATAGCACTTGGGTAAACCAATAAAATAGGCAACATTTGATAGAATGACAAACTGACTTAAAATGATTTAAATCAATGTATTACAACAAAAACACATTGTGCTAAAAATGTTACATTAACATATGAAAGTGAAGTGCATAAATGATTCATATGGATATAATTGGTCAGAGGATTGTGACAGTTTTTCCAAAAAAAAAAAAAAAAAAACGCCACACACACATATTGCAATACTAAGCTGTTGATTTTCTTGCACAGCTCTAGTTCTCTGTGACTTTTCCCAATGAAAACTTTTCATCAGCAAATCAAAGTTGCAATACAACAATCGATAACCATGTCTAATCAGTTTCATCTCAAGACGTTCATGCCTGTCTGCACTCTGCTTGCACAAGATTAGTGCGTTACAGACAAAGCACAATTCCAGGCAAAGAGAGTTAACTCCAGTGCAGACTGACTGAGGTCAAATTACATCTTCTGAAAACCAAGCAAAAACTGTTAAATTGCAAAATCCACCAGTTTTCAGCACTTTGCTTTACCAGTCAGAGCTGAAGAGCTGTGTGTGTAGGCGTGTGTGTATACACACTGCAGAACACTGGCTGCTCCTCTCGTTCATCAGTGCCCTCTATCCTCAGTTTCACACTGACAGATCAAACTGAAATTGCCTTATCAAATCCATCAGGCTTATGGAAACATACACCTCGTTACATTAGCTTTGAGGAAATCACAGGCTCACTGATGAAATATGCAGACAATAAAGGAGAAAAAGGGGCCGGGGCTCTGATGACATGACAGGCCATAGCCAGAGGGGCGTTGGTTAAAAATGTACAGCCCTGAACAAAGCGCTAAGCAGGCTTCAGCAGTCATTAAAAGCCCCTGCGTCAGAATCACACACTCCATGTAAAGCAGCTTTCCTGTCTGTTTCTATGAGGGGAGGGGAGGGGGTATCTATGTGCTTGGGAGAGATTTGTGTGTGTGTGTGTATGTTTAAGGAGTGTGTGCATGTGTGTGAGAAAGGTGTGAAGGTCCATGTTGCTCACCCTTGCTTTGAGCCTGCCCTTAATGTCCCGGATGCCCCTCTTGGCATGACTCTTGGCCTATGAGGGAAAAAAAAAAAAAACACACAGACACACACACACACACAGACACATACACATACACATACATACATTACTAATCAAAACATGCTGCATTAGCATTCTGCTCTGGTTTCATGTAACACCAAGAAATGCTTTGATCTTCATGGCCAAAACACGGAGACAAAAGGCTGGATAAGGGAGCCTCACACACTAATACAAGACAATGAGAACATGAAAGGGCACCCTGAACACCTATTGCACAACACCACCAAGGGTGCTGCTACGAAAACACACAAGCGTCCCTTTTCCCTCCCCAGCATTTTCCAGACAGACATTTTGAAGTTACATTTTCCAATGGATTTGTAGAATCTGTAAGCATACGCATTATGCTGGCAAAATAACTTGTCATCACCTGAGCTGCAGTGCCACGGATTTTCTCCAGCATTTGACTTCTGGATCTATTCAAAGAAGTATTCATCAGCATGCATGATTTGCAGTTTCAATAGATGAACATACCTTTGTCACCGCTGTGTTGATGAGCGCTCCTCCTCTCTGGAATGCACACAGAACACAGTGTTAGTCATTTAGTGAGGTTACACACACAAACAATTCCCAGTCAATTATTTTTTAATGTAAAATATTCATATAAGCAGGATTAAATTTCCATGTGACACACAGCCCTCCCCAAAAAACAACACGACTGTAAATGATAATGTGTGAGAAGGGACTCTAGACAAACAATCATATCACTCAAACAGAAAGCATATTCATTTTATAGAATTCAGGAGTGTTTTTTTTTTGTTTTGTTTTACGAATCCTCAAACATTGATGGATGGAATTGCTGCATGACTGATTTCTGCTTTGAGTTCTGCAGACTGGCTCCATAGTGCCAAATATCTCTCTTGTTTTCCCTCCAAGTTGCTGCATCTATTCTCCTTCTTCTTTGCCTTTGACTCTTTTCCTCTCTCTTTGGTCTTTAGTGTGAGCACGAGGTGTCGGCTAAACGGCTAAACAGTGTAAATGGCAGCCGGCGTTTCAGAAGTCGGTGGAGGGAGAGGAGGAGAGGGGCCGAGGTGAAGGCCCCTCTTATAGATCCCTGTCAGTCAGGAAATGTGAACTTTAACAAACCTTTGAAGAGCACTCTAGAGAACTAATTCAGCCTTAGCTGACGGCATGGGGAGAGGGAGAGGGTGGGGGAGAGTGGGAGAGATACTGAGTGACTGAAAGAGAGAGTGCGGGGGGAGAGAGACGGAGATGAAAAGAGGCAGAGGGAGGTAAAGAGAGAGAGAGAGATGGGGGTAGAAAGGGAGAGGCAGAAAGAGACAGAGGGAGGAGAGAGACGAAGAAAGAGAGAGATCTATGTTCTTGGGTCGGTTCAGCGGAGTAACGCCTGTGTTTGCTGCCAGATCAACATGTCATGTCGGAGGACGTCTTGTCACGTCAAATCACTTCTGTCTCCCTCCCTGTCTGTCTCCACTGTCCTGCTGCACGCGCCGCTTCACACACCAAACTGCACTAAAGCTGGATCTGTACATTCATTCAGCCCCTCATTCCAAAGGCAACAGCAGGACTTCAAACACTGAGCCGTGTCAATCACGCTTTCAATTAAATATAACTCAGGAAAAAAAATGGGTAAAACATAAAAAAGCTGTAGATAAAAGCACGTAGATAGAGTAAGCGGACGTTTTTGGTATACCTTCACAGTGTGCATCCATTGTTGATAGGACCTTGAATTACCTGAGGATGTAGAAAAAATACAGGAAATATGAATTAATCATTTTGTGCTTTTGTATTTACGTTGTGAAGCAAAGTAGCTATGCATTTTACAGTATGCATTACTATGTGACATACATTCTCACAGGCAGGCACATATTCACGCATTAGACACACCTATTCCAACACTGAACAGGGCAACAATGACACCAAGTGAGACATGCATAAAAACACAGAGCACTATAAAGCAATGTGGTCACCACCAAACATGCAACATAAAAATAAAATTCAAGTGCTACGATGGATGTGTTTAGCATGATTTCTTTGATAATCCCTTTGCAGAAAAACTCAAGACATGATAACAGAAGATGTTTTCTTCTTCATCCCTTTCATTGTCGGTTTTGGTTGTTTAAAATAATTTTAAGCATGTTGTGATCTCTCTGACCTCTCCAAGTTACAATGACAATTATAAAAAAATATTGAATTATTACATCAGAAAAGGGAATGACTCAAAATGTAGAAGAGTACTACAATGCCTCGAAAGAGCAAACACAGCTCTTCTACTTTGTCTTTGATTAATTATAAAGCTATTAATTGATGATTTAAACATGACCGTTTGAACTGGAAAGGGTGGACCTGTTGTAGTGATTTAGACTAGATTAGTCTGTTCATAAAAGATAAGAGAACAGAATTAGAGGGGATAGAATGGGAAGAAATGACATTCCCAATAATCTGATCATCATTTGGCTGATACATCCCTCTACGGCAGCCAGTGAATCCTCATGTCTCTCTCTCTTTTTTGTCTTTTTAAACAGGATAAAGATACAAATGTGAGTTGTCATAACAGCAGTAACATAATTTGGTTGAACATTTCAATGGAATTTCTCTCACCTCTCAACTTCTGATGTTCCATACACATGAAATAATATTCATTTCCATAAGGATTTTTTTTTTGTCATCAGCGATTGTGTTACTGAACAAGATTTACAAGTGACACTTTTGTGGCAAAAGCAGCGTTTCACATGTGTGTCAAATATAACAAAATGAGGTTAATAAATCGTGAGAGGCTTTGCTGCACAGACATTTTAGACCAGCTAAGAACTGATGTCTGACATGAAGTGGAGTGTAATCTTTGATTTGTAATCAATGATAATAACAAATAAATAAATAAATAAATAATGATAATAAATTGTTACTCTCCTGAGAACAATATGGTTGGCTGTCCTAGGTGTGCAATAATTGGGTATTTTACTTTCCAACCTGTTGTAGCCTTTCAGAGCAGAAGAGTAGAAAACTCCATTTTATAAAAAACAAATTAAATACTTACAGAAAAAAATGTTTTGAATCAATTTAGTGTTTTAAAGCGGTCTGTAGACATTTAAGCTTTTTTGCATTGCTTTCACTCAGGTGTCCCTATTGTAGTGACTAATGCTGCTTTATGCCTTCTCTTTGCTGTTATTTTAACCTTCATTGCTACGACTTTATGCTTCTCCTTATTTTATTCACTGCTTTTATTTACTTCAAAGAGCACCACAACTTGCATGAAATGTCAAGTAAATATCATTTGGCTAATTGATAGCCGGGCCTTGGACCACTCACTTCCACAGAAGCCCCCCTCCGTGATCTCCTCCTCAAACACATCGGTGAAGCCGCGGCCTGCATTCAATTTGGCCAGCCGTCCATCGATGAACTGCAACCATAAATTACAACGCACTTATTAAAGAGGGGTGTGGGGAGACGAGGGTGGACACACTTACACTGATATACACACACAGACTCTAACAGTCAGGCCACAGTAGAGTGGTATTAATCCTACCTGAGGGGACTAGCCCCCAGATTAGGTGGGCTGCAGGTAATAGGGATTTGGTAATGTAGAGCAGGTGAGGGATTAGAGCAGCAGACTACATGCTGCATGCTGTCTGAGACATGAGGAAGTTTCATTTCCTCCCTTTGTCACATGGAGGGCATAAAACACCATCTCATAAATATGGACCTAATAACCAAGACAGCTACACATTTCATGAGCGTGCACGCACACACGCACACACACATGCACGCACACCCACCCACCCACCCACCCACCCACCCACACACACACACACACACACACACACACACAGACTCACCTCAGCTTCTGTGATTAACACAGCAGAAATAACTGCATTCCTTAGACATTAAAGCATGAAAAAGTGAGATTTTAACAATCTGTGGCCAAAATAAAAGGCAGTACGGGAAGGGAAGGAGAAAAGAAAAACAAAATGATCTCAATAAAAGTCATAAACACATCAAAGAATTCTTTCTTATCATCTTGGCCCATGATAACAGTTCTAGTGCTGCTTCCCGAGCAGCATGGTAGCGGCTCAGTGATCTGCCTGGTATGTGAAGGTGGACTTTCCTGCACTGTCTTATACTCCTCTGCACTTTATGGATAGGCTCAAACAGTCTACCGTCTTTACTCAATTATCAACGTCTTGAAAACATTTCAAATTCATCAAAACAACTCCATCAATGTAGATCATTCAGTCATACCTGGGCTGCACTGGTTTCAATTAACTAACTCCAACCACATTAACCTTAAATCTTCAGCTGTTACTTTCCTGTCCCACTGCTTGTGATATTACAAAGTCTTTGCACAAAGCACCATGTCAAAAGCAAATTGATACAAGGCTTACATCCTCAAGCTGTTCATGGCAAGTTATTGTTGCTCATGTGAAATTCTGTTGTTATGCTTATGTAAATTGATTAGATGGTTTATTTATTTATGCACTGGGTGAGTTTTATAGATAAATAATCCTTAGGCCATGAAAACCTAGTTAACCCCCACTTTATAATTTCAGGAGTTTCTTTATTTCTGAAAAAATACTTTTCACAGATGTGTTTCTTTTCTTTTCTTTCTTTTTTTTTTGTCTTACAACAATGTTATTATAATTGGTTGTTTTCAACTTCAACATGTGATTACAGGAGTAACTTACCCATCAAAGCAGTAATACTGGTAATTTAAATGTTTAGTTTTAAATTAAGCATTTCTATTTGATTGTGTAATTTATTTTGATTAATAATATCATGACCTAATATCATGATACCTTGAAGCTTTTCACTTTGGATAATATCAGTTGAGAGACCACTATGCTAGCCTATACTTTTGAAAATGATGATACTTGTTATCCACTTGCTAACAAATTATTTTATTTTTCTAAATGTGGTGATTATTTCTCTGGGATGTATATACAGTATAGGCTGTTTTTGGGTGTGGGTCCCATGGGAGAGCCTGCTAACTAGCAACCAACACGACCACCCTCTCCTCTGCTCTGGTCAAAAGGGCTGGAAACTCCATCATTAGATCATTTTAATGAGAGGTGAGACTGCAGGTTCCAGCCACTGCTCCGCTGCTTAGCTGGCCCAATTAGTGCAGATAATCAACCCAAATCATCACCTAGCCAAAGCCTTCGCTTATCCCCCCATCTCCCTCCAAGCTCCCTGGCCAGATTACCTGCCTCACTGTGGTCCTTTAATTAGACATTACTCAACAATGACAGTCTATGTGATCACCAGACACACACACACACATACAAACCAGCACATGCAAACACATCTACTCATGTACTCATGTGTGCACACACGAACATACACTCCCACACACACATGCAAACACAAAGCAGAATTCTCAGCTATTTGCTTTGCTTTCTTCAAAAGAAACAGCTAAAGAAAATAATTTCAGTCTGACTGTACTGGACTACTTTCATTCAGACAACAATCAGGAGACTGGTGAAATTACTAATGTTTATATGTTATAATGACTGCCCAAATAATTCTGCTTGTACTGTTTGTGGCTTTTGCAAAAGAAACTCAAAGCAGACTACACGTGTAACGCCAAAGATAAACAGCCCAGAATAACAGATTTATGACTCCTGCTCAATGTACATCTCATCTTGTTTCCCCTTGCTGTTCCAGTTGCAGACAGTAGAGAGGCCAGAGTTATCCCATCTGGATACCAGTGCTGGCACACGGACGGACTCACATGGAAAATGGTCAACATGCATTTCAACTCTGGAAGGAGTTGCAAAACAGGAAGATATTAAACTCTACAAATCTTTAGGGGCTGATTCGCCAAGATACATTAGAGAAACAAATCAGGAGTGCATGCTTGTCATCTTGTTTGTAATTTTCCATTCAAAGCATAAATTTTCATGTAATAAAAAAACAAATGTAAACATCTCTTAATTTTATTGGCTTGTCATGATGAAGACATTGTATTTTTAATCTTCAATATGTTTTGTTGGTTGTATTTTTATCCACAACCTCTTCTTGCTCCTGCAGTGTAATTTCCCCTCAGGGATCAATAAAGTTCATCTTGTCTTGACTGACATAGTAGTTGGCTGCCTTCACTGCTGACAGACTGTAAAATAATGGGAATTTGGTAATGTGTCATGTCATCTGTGCATCTGTACTGGTATACAGTGACTGATACGCTGAAGTGACTGTATATGTAATCAACATGCACAAATCAAATGTACATTGTATGGTATTTCATTTGAAGGTTAGATCCACACTGATGAACTGCCCTGAATATGGAAGTCGTTGTTAAGTTATTGTGTGGTTAACGCCTGAACCTCATCATTTGGCTAGATTAGCACCCCGGGTTGAGAAACAGAGGGTTAACCTTTGCTTCCTCAATCTATCAACACAGATTAACAAACCTAGCTGATATAACCACACATGTTGTGCTGTATAGCCATTTTTAACAACACCTTCTATTCTGAGGGAAATTCAGTTGTAATTTGGTTTTGCAGGAATCCGACTTTTCCCTTTCGTGTCATGGCTTGGGAAATGTACTCATACATCCTCATACATGAGGATGAGGGACGATTATTGACTGATGGGAGGTATTATGTGAACAAAGGTTCCTGGCAGTAAATTGGCAGAGCGTGAGTCCCCCCGCAGACCTAATGAAGACTGCGTATAGCATGGTTTTGTCAATAAGAGGAAGGCGGTTGAGTGTATCAGTCTCTAGTAGCACAATATGCACACACAGCAGTGTGTGTGCATCCCTGTGTGTATGTGTGTGCAAGTGCGTAGGAGCTGAGTATGGTTGATAGGAAGCAGGTTAATGTTGACAGGCTTTCCCCCGCATTCTTTTGGCAGCCTTCTCCCACTAGTTGTGTTATGAACAGAGATGGGCTGGTGGACTGAACGGAGCGAAGACTGGCTCTGGGAAAGAAAGTGTGTTAGAAGGTGAGAGGGAAACAGAGAGAAATTAATAAGCGTGTGTGTGCACACATTTATGTGGGGGTCAGTGTCCAAACATAGTTTCTTTCTCTTTATCACTATGTAAGAGGCTAATTAAAATAGGCTTCTTTGGTAAAAATATAAATCTCTACTCTAGGACTGTTTTGACATAAAGAATGACTCATTTGGGGATTTTATTTAATGCACTTTTTTATTTAATGCACTAAAGCAACTTAAAGTAAAAAAAAACACAAAAAACAGGTAGGTCTTCAATGTCTTGTGACAGGGTAAGCATCACCTTGTGCAAATAGTCTTTTTAATGCTTTGCTGAACTTAAGCCACATCAGCAGTTCCAATCTTCAGTCTTATTTTCAATTAAATTTAATACAACTTGTGTTGACGCGTGTGTGCGTGCGTGCGTGTGTGCGTCTGTGTGTGTGTGTGTGTGTGCCTTTCTACAAAGTTTGGCCATGTTACATGAAATTATGAGCCTCTTTGTTATAAGCCACTCCCATTGCCACGCCCTCTCTGGCATGAACACAAGCACACCTTCATACACACAGTTGACCTCCAGCCCAAATTTCAGCCTCCTAGAGCGAAAACTGTGACTGCCAAACAGTGGGGAAATTTTTGTGGACCAACCAACCGTCTGACTAACTAACAGCGCAAGCTATAGAGCTACTGGTCAGGTCATAATAAAATTAAGATAAATAAATAAATAAATAAATAAATAAGGATAATAAATAAGGAAGAAAATCATTCACATGTTGGTTGGGCATCTAAGTATTTCATGTGCTGAGCTTCAGAGACAGGACAGAATTGTTTGTCTTTAGTTCCTTGTTCAGAAGAACCAAAGGCCTCCTCCAAAGGCCTTAGTGTAGAGAACAAACAGGAGGGGGGACAGGACACACCCTTGTGATGAGCCTGTGCTGCTGTACAGTGTGCCTGATAATGTGTCATTGGTGAGGACTCTGAGGTCTGTCTAGACAACCGAGGTCTGAGAGCTTTGTTCATTTTGGGCACAAGCAAGATTTTCCATGTCTGGGTCCACCCCTTGGTTCATGAGGCAAGTAAAAGGGGTGGGGGGAGAGAGCAAGAAGTTCAGTATCAAGTTCACAGATTGTGTCCCAGATTTTCATTGTACTGCACCAGCTCTTATTGATATAGATATACGCTCCACCACCACGCTCTTTCCCTGTCCTCAATGAAGTCATCAGTATAACTAATTGTCAGTCACTGCATCGTCCAGCCAAGTTTTAGAAAATGCCAGCATAGATGCGTTACTTTATTTGTGCATGAAATTCAAATTGGCTTGCAGTTCAAGTCTATTTCTCAATGCTCCCTGTTTGCCCTGCTTACGTCTGCTTTTTCTCTTGTGGATGGATCCCTCTCCATGAGAATTTGTAAAGATTGCTGATGGATGCAGAATCTCCACTGGTATATTCCATGTCGGGTCAATAGCACCCGCTGAGTGACGCAGATAAAGCATGAACTCCATAGAAAGTGGCAAAATGTTACTCAGAGGGTGGAGCGGCTGATGAGATCCCCATCTGAACAAGGTGTTGATTCCCCCAGCTAGGAGGAACAGCAGCAGCATGGCAAACTTGCAGCGATTCATTTGGGTGATTGGATAGTTCCAGACACGGGGAGAAACATCACAATGTTGTATTGCCGATTACATAAAGTTAGCTCCCGAATACAACATGATACACGTTGCAAAACACTTAAAAACACATGAAAACCTGAGCACAGCACACACAGCCCAAAGTGCACCACAAGAGCAATGCCTCTACCTTAGACAAAACTTTACAAAACAGAGCAAAACTAGATGATCAGAGAGCAAATGCCGAGGAATTTGGCTTAGCTTTACACAGGTAAAAATCAAATTGCTAGATGCAATACCTGTCGGAAGGCAATTCCCTACTGAGGAAGTAACATCTCAAACGCAAGTGGGAGAACACTGGGCAACATGGGAGAACATAGTGTCTTTGATGTGCTGTGGTCTTCCAGTCCCAGTAACACACTCTGAATTTTGCTCATCCTGATATGAGACCTAATAGTGTTGACATTTAGCTGACAGTGAAAAATCCCACACCTCAGCTATTGTTTGCCAGTAAATAAATAAGTAAATATATTCAGTTTGATACTGTAAATATTTTTTCAGACAGCCCAGCAGCTGTGATGTCCCAGGCTTCCCTTCCATCAGCAAGACCTTTGGGAAGCTCAGTACCAACTCTGTTCACTTAAGCTGGAAAATTTAAAATGACAAGAGTGGAGAAATGAAACCAAGTAATAGCAACATTTGGTAAAAAAAAAAAAAAAAGGTTTAATGCAGCCCAATTAATGTAATTTAATCAGTGCAACATTTATGGATTTTAACGCAGCTTAATGACTCTTGTCTGAATAAAAAAGTCAAAAATAGCAGTCAACATTTATTATTCACTGTGTTTGGCTAACAGCTATTTGTGTAACTCGATTAGGAGAATTCCTGAGACAAAAGCAGTCCTAGTTGCAGGCTTAAATACAACGCAAATGATAGTGACTATGAGGACAATAAATCTGATACATAACTAGATAGCCATAGAGTAAGAAATCCAAATCATTAAGCAGAAATATTAAAACTGATAAAAATCAAAGCATTTCCTAACCTGACTGAGTATTAGATTAGATGGAAATTAATGTGGTTGTACACGTGTGTTCAAAGAGATGAGTGTTTGAGTGCCTCACCACCCGCAGTGGTATTTTGATGTCTGTTTGTGAGCGGATATGGGTCATGGCCAGAGCACAGCTCAGGCGGACTGCTGGCCTCACTCACTTTAGTAGGGAGAGGAGTGGAGGAGATAACCTCACCCCATCCCCTGTGATGGAGAGGAGGGGAGGAGATAAGGGCCTGTTTCTCAATGCTACCGCTGAGGCAGGAGCCAGCTGGGAGGATGCTTTGAACTGCTGCTCGCTATCTACTCTGCCTGGGAAAATTATAGACGAGGGAGAGTGTCCACAGAAACAAAAGGCTGATTGAGGACTGCTGCACTGTAGTCTCAGGAGTAAATCACACTGCTATCACAGGTCAGAAAACACTCAGAAAAAATACAAGGGGTGAGAGTAAATTATTTTAGAGCCAGAGCTGTCTTTAAAGTGTGCTCTTCCTGTGACAAGTTCAGCACTGCAGAAGGATTAGATATCGGGAAAAATAAAATATGTATTACATGAAATTCATGTAACCCCAAGCAAACGAAGGCAGACCTGCTCAAACGCTAAGACACTCATGCGCACACACATGCATGCACATAAACACAAGCATAAGCACACACCAGTTCACAGTAGGATTTCTACAGTACCAACTGTCCAGTGGACTTTCAATTTACTCAAATACTATTATGACCAGAAATTACTTAAAAAGCAATCCTGATCAACTTTTATACTCTAAAATACTTCTTTAGCTGTCATGACTTGGCCTGCCCACCCGGCCAGTTTGGGCAAACAGAATGATATAAAGATTTATATAAATTCACCCCAGCACACAAGGTCAAATAAGCCCGTAACTCCAGCCTTTTTCGCCCTACTCTGAAAAAACAAAACAGTAGATAATAACTAAGTCAAAGTTAAGGTCAAGGTAATCTTTATTATCCTTGAGGGCCAATTTGTTGCACAACCAGCAGTAAATACAATTATCAACAACTATCAACACACACCAATCCACACTCAAACAATTTGCACAAAACTATTGACTATAACCAGTCGATAGTTTGGTGAGCACAAGCAGTGTCGAAGACAACTGTCAAGTGTAAAAATGATGCTGTTTCCCCTGCAAAAACAAACCAGCGCAGGCCTGAAAATAAAGTGAACTGACATTGATTAGAAAAGACAGAACAACCTCCCAGGTAAGCACTCAGTCATTATTTCCGATTCATTTGTGCTTGTACATTAAGCTTACAAGGTAGAGTGTGCATCTGTTAATGTATTAAATGTGACAGCGGGTGTTTAGCCACCATCCAACCTTAATCATAACTCAGTGATGAGTCTCAGGGTGCCTCAGATTTTGCAGATACTCATCAGTAAAATTAACTTTACTCATTAAAACATAACTATAGGGTAAGGTACATTCTGATATACAAAAACACACTCAATCACTCATACATACACACTCATACATAGTTGTGTGTACCTGTTTGAAGAGCTGCAGGTTGACTGCCATGGACAGGAAGTTCCTCATGGTGCTTGAGCGATGGTTCACAAAGCTCTCCTCACAGAAGGTGATTGGCTCCCCCTGATCAATGTGAAGAGCCCAGGGAGACATTATTGGCAAAATTAAATTGAACAATTAATATTAATTAATATTAGGCTCAACATGGTTTGTGCCAATCTGTTGTTCACTATGCTCATTTAGCTCAGAAATGAGACACAGGATGGAAGACAGATGCGTATAATGTGTTTAAAGGCAGGGGGTCCAAGCCACCGCCGTTGTTTACGACGTGATTTTTAGCACTAAGGCATGTATAGCACATCTATTGTCCTTTTGCATTGTATGAAATCCTTTGAAAAAAGTAAATTATTTCAGCCAACTTATTCATTAACGAGTTAAGTGGGTCTGAAAACAGAAAATGAGTTCAACAAAGACAGACAGGAAGGAAGAGAAAAAGCAGGACGGAGAAAAAGAAAGAGGAAGAGAGTATGTCTCAAATAAAACAGGTCCCGTTAAAACGGTCCCTTTGGCAGAGTACAGCCCAGCTCCCCTGGACCAGGAGACAGTGTCCCAGTAAACTCCACAGTACTCCACATGAGCACATTATCACATTATTACTATTTCTTACATCATGTCTGTTGGCCTGTGAGCTATAGACAAGGAGGATGACAACAGAACCACTGCAGGCCAATCACACGCAGCCCCGCGGTCATTACCAATGCATGTTTTCTCATAATTAACATAATTCTCACACATTCCAGTGATCTAAATTCTTCTGCTGTGGAACAATGTGCTTTGTCTGTTCCAGGCTACAGGCACAGTGTGACACATAAACACAACTTTACAACACTGGAGACCTGTTTTCAGGGTTGGGCAGACAATACGACTGGCCCAAATTATATCACAGGAATACTGCTCCACTTACATCACTAGAAGTTTTAAAGGAATATTTCTCTCTTATAAAAGGCATGTTGAAAGTAGCTTCTGTTGTAGTTTTATCATCTTTGCGGTCTCCATCTAGCTGCTGTAGCCTCAGACCACGCTGCAGCTAACAAAACCGAATGGCATGCTGAGACTAACAACCTACTGCTACAAAAAAAAGTCAACTTTCCCAGTCAAACTTTAAGCCTGGCTCTGTGTACACATCAGTATCAAACAGAATGCTTTGGTTCGCACAGGCCTGCACAGAATGCCAACCGCTGCTGTCGGATACAATCTGAAGACACCACAAAGCCGACTTCTCAAAACTGAAGAAAAACAGCCTCATTTTCAGATTGACCAACATGCATTCTGAACAGCTATCAGAACTTTTGAATAAAGTTTATGTGCTCTTGGGCTGCCGAGTTCACTCAACATATCAAGGAGCATAAACACTGCCAATTCAAAAAAAAAAAAACGTACTCAACCAGGAAAGTTGACTAAAAAACACATTCTTATTTACAGAAACCACTTGGGCCCGTATCATGGCTGCAGGCACAGTGCAGAGTACACATATTCACACACTCACACCTGGGACCTAAACAGTATAAGCATCCTCTTATACTTGGCCACTGAAAAGCTCCGCTGGGGCACAAAGTGGTTCAGTGCCTTGCTCAAGGGCACGTTTTCATTAGATGCTGAGCGATGGGAGAGCATTACTTATTCTCTTCCCCCACCCTGATTTCTTTGCATCTGTTTCAGGGATCTAGACTGGCTATAAACCTGCTTCTCTACATGCCCGGTACAGTTCAGTGCATTTAGCCTTGGAACATGCACACCCACCTTCCCACCTCGGCTACATCAATGCCTGTGAACACTAGCCTTACTAATCTTGGCTCACCATCAGCTACTTTGGCGTCTCTTGTCAGACACGTGCACGCTGCTGTGAGCGGGTGAGAAGCAGCCGGGGGAAGATCGACGCGAGGTAAAATTGATGACCTATATAATGTTGTTCTAATCAGCTGTTTGCTTTTCAGCTCATTATCATTTCCCTGTATTGTTTCATTTACAAGTGAGCAAGGCTCCCACTAAGCATCCACACCCCCCCTTCTGTCATGGCATATGGGCCGCCAAAACACAGCACAGCACAGCACAGCTCAGCTCAGCTCAGCTCAGTCTAGCAGAGTTTGTTTCCTCAGCTCAGAACAAGGTCTAACGGTGTGGTATTGCTAAGTAAGTATCAAGCAACATCACCAGCATTCGTCATGGAGGCTGCAGGGTTCCCACTGCTCTAAGAAAAACTTTTTCCAGGATTTTTCAAGGACAGATTGAGCGATTTATATACATGTTTCCTGCTGCTCACAGGTCACATGAGGCTGAATCAACTTGGACAAAGTGGCCAATTAGCTGAAAACTGACAAATAACAGGTTGTCAACACATTTTTGCATTGTACATGTTTATATGTAAAAAAAAAAAAAAAAAAAAAAGAACATTCAAAACAACACACATGTATTGATTTTGCACAAACATGTGTTGATCAAAGTGTCATTTCACTTGTTTTTGATTTATTTTGTCTTCCAAACATGTGATACTGCAGAAGTCCAAAACACCACAAAAGGGTATGAATGGGTGCAGAAACAGGGCAACAGAGTGACTAGAAATGTGCAGGAAAATACTTCACAATGTAGCTTTAAAATTTTCTAGGATCTCATGTCTTTCTCATAACTTTAAGTTTTTGAATTTTCCATCTGTTTTCCTAGAAAAACTATAAATCCATAAATTTCCTGGAATTCCAAGTTTTTCCAGGACGCGTGGGAACCCTGAGATGTGCTGTTTTGTGTGAGGCTACATGTGTGCTTGAATGGCCACTCAGAGGCTTTTATACAAATCGCATAAGCATAATATAAGCAGGAAAGGTAACACTGGAGATGCTTTTCTGCAAGATGCTTTTCCAGTGTTACCTGCAAGAGAAATGACTGCACATTGTGTGCATGTACGCACGCACACATGCATGCACACATGCACGGTGAGGTTCAGTGCTTGTGTCTGAAGGGAGGCAGTTTGTTCACATACTACTGTCTGTATACAGAGAAGAGAGAGACAGCATCAATAATGTAGCATCTTCTCTCCGGGAGTCCACACAGTCCAATTAATCTCAAAGCCAAAGGAACAAAGGCTTCGCTATTTGACAAACAGGACATGCTGTAGTTTGCTCTGCTCTGACTTAGACTTGATAAGCAGAAAGAGCCAGAACAAAAATGTTAGGGGGCTTAGAAAAGGAGAGTAAAACACCAAAGGTGGCTAAAAGGGATCTTCAAAGGGAACGTCCCGACTCCTTTCAGCTCCTCTGACATTTCACTGCCTCAGACAGGCCCACCTTAGCTCTGTGCTCTGGCTGAAAACACACCTTTAACTTTCAGTCAGAACTGCCTCAGCCTGACCATACACAACCATTTGACTCAGTTCACCGAAACTGGCAGCTACAGAATGCTACACATTTAGAAGATCAAATAAATTGTGTTTATCTTAGTTAGTCAAATAAATAATTGGCTGTGGATCAAAATCAAATCACTGGCCTTTATGCTCATGCCCCAGTATACTTAATATTTCTCATTTGATACCATTTTATGCATGCTTAATCAATATATCATCCAATGATTTATATGCAAACCTACAGAGTACAGCCACTATTGAAATACAAAAGTCATCCCTCAGTCAGGGTAAGTAAATACACCACCAAGGGGATTTGGAGCTTCTGGTTTCATTGCCTTGCCAGAAATGAGAAAACATATTGCAACACAAAATGACTGCTTCAAACTAAATCCAAAGCTGACACTGACTGTTCTGCTTAACATCTTTGGATTTTGCACGGATGTCTTCATGTTGACATAGTGCTGAGCAATTTGTACGTGTGGTGTAGAACAAATGGCAAGGGAAAAAAAAAAAAAATCGGGAAATCACTAGCATTAACTAGTTTATCATCACAGTAGCTGACACTGACAGTAATGCCACAGGATATGTTTGTAGACCTAGTTTGATGGCAAATATATGTTTAAAACTAGGTGAATTCAATCACACATCACAGGTCTTTCTAATGTCGCAGTTTGGTTTGACTCTGTTGGCTGTTAACCTGCACCTTGATTTGGGTATGTGTTCTGTACTTTTTTGATGATGTCACAATTTTAACATATTTAAACAACAAAATTTCGTGGCCAATGGGAGCCAGAAACCCTATATACTTTCAGTGCCCTGGAAGACTGATCACTCTGTTGGTCAGTGGGAGTCATGATATGATATACTGCCACCTCACATGGTGACGAATAACTGATATCCAGCAGAAAACCCACTTTCCTTTACTGATGCATGCTAACATTAAAGTCAAGCACAACATGGGTTAATATTGAAGTCTTAGGATATTTTACTTGTTTTTTTTTTTTGTTTTGTTTTGTTTTGTTTTAGGACAGAATCATTTATGCTTTTTAATACACCAGCCAGCTGAATATCACATAGTGAGCCTTACAGGTTTGTATCTGAGGGCGTCGCGGTAGGATCCAAACAGAGCGGCCTGCGCTCTCAGGAAGGCCCGGGCTACACCACTTCCTGTTGCTGTTGATTGCTTCTTCAGCTTGCTCTTCAGAGAGGACACCTGGCAGGAGACAGAGAGAGAGACCCCGAGAGAGGGCGAGAAAGACAGAAAGAGAGAGAGAAGGGGGGAGGGGAGAGAGAGAGAGAGAGGTGGAGGGGTAAAAGTTAAATTATCACCTCTGAAATTGGCGGAGGAAACTGCAAGCCCATTCTGAGTGTGAAGTATCACATTTGCAGGTCATCTCAAAAAAAGAAAGAAGAAGAAAGGCAAAGCTTCAGCCTTTCCTCTAAGCTTATCTGTTGTGCTGCTGAGAGCACCTGCTGCTTTGCTAATTGAGGAGAGGATGGGAAGGGAGGGTGAGGAAAGGAACGGGGTGAGAGGGAGGGTACGGAGCGAGGAAATAGAAACTCTCATGCCTGCTCTCCCTCTCTCACCACCTCTCCATGTTGCCACCCCCGCTCTCCTCTCCATCACCTTCTTGCTTTTCGCTTCTTCTCCCTTCATTTCTTGCTCTCCACCTCCTCCTTTTCCCCATCCTCCTTTCTCGCCCTCCCCTGTTGGCTCTCCTGGACTCCCTCTAGAAAGGGACTCTTGACATAAAATGTCTTTAATTATTTTCCCCTCTCCTGGCTCTCCCTCCAGGACTCCAGGCGAGAGCGGAGGAGCAGCAGGCCTCAGCTTGTTTTAGGATGACAAAAGATTCACCCTGGCCACATGGCCCTGGGGAGTCTGGGAAGGAAGTTGTCAAGAGGCTCTCCTCACCTGCTCAGCAGTAGTCTGACTCTGCTGGAGGAAAGAGAGAGAGAGAGAGGCAGAGAATGGGGGCTGCTGTTCTCTGTGTGGGTTGTGCCATCTTAGCACAAAAGCATAACATTTGATTGGTTTTGGTGTCAGAGTTGGTCCGGATTACTGTAATGCTGCTCGGTGTAGATCTGCTAACAAAAGTATAAGCCTGTATCCCTATTGTAAACAACAACCTGGTGGGTTAACCCTGACTTCTTCTTCCCCAATAAAAAAACATGTTGTTATTATTATACTCTGCGGTTATTTTTTTAAATCTTAAACTGAAGTTTAGAAAAATGGAATCTGAAAAATGGAATGCATGTATGTACAGTGTACATGTATGTATGTATATATCCGATCTATAGCTATAATTTACTTATTGTGGAATATCATGGTGATCTAAACTAAGGCCTTCCACTGATTTGCTGGTCCCTCTACACGTTACGCCAATCTGCTGCCTGAAAATGGGGTGGCAGAGTGAAGTTCATGTGAAGAACTTATTAAACAATCAGAAAACAAGTAAACTGTAATTTCTAATGGACAACGTGCTGATTGTTAGCCGCCATCCAACCATCTATCCACTGTTTACACTGCTGCATTTTCTTGTTCACTACAACCAGGTTTTCGTTATGTGTGGGCTGTGCTCAGTTGCACTGTCAGCTGTAACGTTCTCTGTCATTTTTGTCTGTACAGCGATTTCAAATTTTAGACAAATCCTAATATTACTCATTTTAGAGTTGCCATCAATAGGAACAGTGTAAGCAGGGAGGAAGATCAGGAAGAAGAGGAGGAGAAGGAACAGAAGGAAAGCTGAGCTTGTGTCTACCTTTGAATGACCCCAGTGCTTCCATAATCTTAAGTTAATTTTGATCGGAGGAGGCCAAATATAGCATGCCTCTGTGCTGCTGCAGCATTTAGAGGGTATGTCGGTCTGGTGTCTGCTATTAGCCTAGCTGGAAAACTTCAGGGAGGAGAAGCAAAGTGTGAGCACAATTCATTCAGAGGACATGCAGAGGGGGAGAGACTGAGAGAGAAAGCAAGAAAGCAAGAGAAAGAGAAAGAGAGAGAGAGTGGCACTCTTAAACTGGGACAGAGACAAAACGAACAGCGTCGATTCCTCTCCCCTGGGCTTTCTCACTCTCCACCATGTCCCTGTGCTGCCATTGCAAATGCTCCCAGGCATCAAACAGAAAGTTTATCACTGTTAAATTAACAAGTGTCATCTCCATATTCACTCATTGTGCTAAATGCTTTTATGTTTATGTAAAGCCCTTTCTGAAATTAATATTTCATGTTTATGTGCGTTTTCACTGATTTTTTTCATCCTTGCAAATCATTAAACTGTCTTTTTTTGCGGGGAGAATCAAAGCGAACACAATGTCAGTCTAAGTGGGGGAGGCATACCCCAAAGACTGTCAGAGGAGAGGGGATAGCGGAGTTTACTCTGCACAGTTCTGTACAACAGCTTTGAAAGGGAGAGAGCGCTACAGTGGCAAACACTTTTTAATGAGGCGGGGACACAATCGCTTGTGCTTTGTTTCTCAGTGTTAGAGGAGAAAGGATGATAAAGCGAGAAGTTCAAAGTTTCACGTTCATTCCTGAGTAAGACGGAGCATGATGAAAAGATATTCTTAAGAGTCACGTGGTAATTAATTAGCTCAGTACACAAATGACAAATATAGAAGGAGAGCACGGCAAATACCAGAATATCGTTTATCTAACAGAATAGTAAAGCACAATCGACAACGCTTCCCATCGCAAATCAGATACAAAAATGAAAAGTAAACGTGTGTGTTTAGTAATTGGATTTTGAATATGGCGCCCACGGTCATCAGGTATGCTTCCACGGTAATGGGTCTGTCACACTAATTAACTATTACAGTTTGAGTGAAGCTAACGAGATGCGTACAGGCATCAGAGGAAGGCCAGGCTCTACAGGTGATAACCCTATTTGGCAGTGACATTTTTTAGTGTAAAGTCACAGTGGCGGTGATGAGATCAAAGGAAGAGACTCCCCCATTGGGTCCAATTAGAACTATAGCATTGTACAGGGAAGGAGGGGTGGCGCGAGGAGAAGGGGAGTGGGTGGTTGGGAGGGAGGGAGGAAAAAAAAACTGTTGAGTTATGATATTCATAATCTATGCAGAGAGGCCTTTCCAGTACAGGTCTTTTCCCCATAGCTGTGATCTTTTCAATTTACATCAAGGGAGGATGGTCGGGGATGAAAGCGGGGCGTCCAAGGCACACAGCCCACAGAGGGCAGACATGGGGCCTCATTAAGGCCCAGCCCAACCAGCCCCAAACAGGGTTTGAAGTGCGTCACATAAAGAGCATTGGGTCAAAGGTCAGACATAGAACAGATCTCCATTTAACTCTCCAGCTGGAGATGGTAATTAGCAGGTGCAATGATGATCCCTGCCTGACTGTAAGGGATGATACCACTGTAGGTGTTATCAGGCGTGTGTGTGTGTGTGTGTCTGTTCACACACCTGCGGGTGCAACCATTTGCAAATATGCCTCCGAGTCAGTGGCTGTATACGTATACAAACATCCATCGTGGATACTCACTCATGCACACGTGGATAAGGACTAAAGCTGTTGGAGCTTCTAACAAATTGAGATACTTTACAATGGCTAGCTTGAAAAAAAAAAACAATAAAATTCATCCCTCAATCTCTCTCTGTCTTCGCACGAATAGATGTAGCAGCCTGTCAATGCTCCATCTGAAACTTGACTTGACAAAATGACCGGAAAATAAAAACTACAGAAGACACTTGAAAATCACTAGAAGATAAATATTATGCGTGGCAATGTGTAATTTTTTTTTTCCCATCAAGAGTGGTGATTTAATTTATAATCAGAACAACTGCTATAACCTTCATAATTAATAACTCGGCAAATTATTAACTGTCACTGTTAATTAACGAAAAAAGGACAACCTGTAGAGTTTTGACTGAGAACAACATGTTTAGTATTAAATAAATGAGAAAATAGAGTCAATGAAAGAAGAAAGTGTAATATAACAAACTCTGAATATATATTTAGCATTCCCCACAAAATTAGCACCAGAGCATATAAAACTCCCAAATAACGACCCTGACACTCGTGTGTTGTTACAAAAAAAAAAAAAAAAAAAGAAAAAAAAGTTGGGTTTTCTACTCACAAAAAAGAATGTTTTGTTTAAGATTCTGTCCAGGGAAAGAAAGCCATGGGGACGCAATTAAAGAACTACAAAGAAAAAAAAAATAGTTATGAAAATCTCCCGCTTTCTTTTGATGTGCTGTAGTCTGAATTGTACACACACACACACACACACACACACACAGACACATAAACACAGACATACACAAATATGAACAAAGACACAACAACACGCACATGCTCACACACAGCAGCACACACGCGTGTGCTCATAACTCAGCAGCCGTAAAACGCATTCACTCATTCAATTTGAAATAAATATTCCTTGTTTTTGATACATAAATGATTGCCCGCATGATAGCTGGCATGAAAAACACCAACCCATTCGGCATCTTTTAATGTTTTTCCACACTGACCTCAATTTATAGTCTTAAAACTACACAAGAATGGGAATAATATTTAAGTTAATGGGGAGGAGTCGAGCGCCATCCCTCGTATCTAACCCTGAAACATCATAAACGATTAGCCTCTGGTAGGACAGCAATAATAACTTCAATGAATATTAAATTAGCGTTGTGATGAGATGAAAGAAATATGTTTAAATGGAGTAAAACTACAATAGACTGACTAATAAGACATGTAACACTTAGTCATACGTCGATCCATTTACCTTTTCAGTGCATGGAATACAATATATTAGTCAGGAGAAATGAAAAGAGAGAAGAGAGTGTGTGTATGTGTGTGTGTGTGTGTGTGTGTGTGTGTGTGTGTGTATGTGTGTATGTTTTAATAGGGCTATCTCATTGCCGTGAGATACTCCCCGGTGTGGGGGTTACTTTGTCAAGCTGACCTCTTATAGCAGCTGAGCGGTGCAAGCACTGAGTTTTGCATACATAATTAACTACAGCTAAATGTCATCTCTCACTTCAATAACTAACACAGTGGGTGCTGCTGCTCTCCCTTTTTGACTTCTAATCCAGAGTGAACCCCTCGCTGAAAGACTATGTGAAAATGAACTGTAGCATTTAAACTCCACAGTAGTTGATGAGGGGCTGGTAACACTGAGCAGAGAGTGTACGCACAGTTTCGGCGCCGTTTAAAGTCGGAGCCCGCTGCAAAGTAATGTTTCAAATAAGCAGACTTGAACACTAACGACGAGAAAACAAAATCAGATATTTTCCTCTGAGATTATTATGATGTGGACACAGAGATTCTTTCTGGTGAGGAATGTAACCGAGGTGGAGCTGCCATTTAGTCAGTGAGAGGCTTTACTGTAGGCGGCTCCACCGTGGTGGGGAGCCAGCGGGTGAAATTAAACACACTTGGCTGCATCAGGAGTGAACATTTGGGAAACAAACATTTGGTGGACAAAAGCAAAAAAAAAAAAGCTGTGAGTAGCAAAAGTTTACTTGTGAACGCCATCGGTGAACATTCCTGGTCGGCGCTGTGTAGGCGTCTGTGTGCCCGTTTGTGTGTGTGTGTGTGTGTGTGTGTGTGTGGCTGCTGTAGGCTGCTCTCTGTAGTAGATGATGATGTAGATGTTGTTTTCTGGGAGCGTCGGAAGCTGAACACCAAATTAAAGCCGCAATGTTTGATTAAGTGTGCCAGGTGATCTCAGGAGAGGCGCGCAGACACAACCTCAACCCCCTCATTCATTTGTAAACTTCCAAATGCAGGCTTGAAATACAGGAAGTAGGAGTGTACTCTGTAAATTTCCCCCTTGATTGGGAATACAAATGATCAAATGTATGAAGGCTAGGAATGTATGGGTACACGGTGTCAGCAAAGTAGCGAGAGGCAGAGAGGAGGAGAATAGAAGGAATTAGGCTGTGATGTGAGAGAGTGCATCTGAAAATAAAGACATATGCTACATTGTAGTGCCTCACCTTGAATATGTGGCACAGACAGAATAATACATGAAAAAATTCTTTCGTCATTGGTTCAAGATCAATCGTTGGGATCAAATGGGGGAAAAAAATCTGATTCACTCTCACAGTGTTTGTTTTCAGAATTAACAGACTCCTAATTTGCTATTCTTGGATACTTTTAATGACTGGCGCGGTAAACAGCTCCACCAACCAAAAGCCAATTATAACTTTATCAGCACAACCTCTATGTGGGAGAGGAGCTGTGGATCCTCAGAAAAGAAATGAAAATACCTTGATCTTCCTCAGAAAAACTACTGTGTTTTTACTGAATATTTCAGTGTGCTTGTCAACACATTGATTTTAATGACACACACGTAGTCCCTCTGAGATTAATCTGGCTTGAAAATCTATAAAACTATTGAAACTTTCAGTTTCACTTAAGCAATCTTAAAATATGCAAAACCATACCAAAAATACACAGTGTCAAATCAGCTAAAAAAAAAAGCCTCATAAATTGTGTAATAATTGCACAAAGTTATTTTGAAATGACAGGTAACACAAAAGAAAAAAAGAGAGAGAGCGAGAGAACAAAAACACAAAACAAAACAAAACAAAAAAAACACCACAGTGTTGTTAGTTCACTCATCTGCATTAATTTCAGCACAGCGGCAAAGGCTCTACCAAAATATACTACTCCAAATAGGAAAGGGTTTACTCTGATGGTGCTCTTTGAGGAGCATGTTATAGAAAAATGATAGGGGGAAAAAATAACTATTCAACAACAAACAAAACAAAAAAAAAAAAGATTGATGTGAACAATTTATAACCACAATCAACACGTGCCCAGACTGTCAGGAGACAAATTCGGAACAAAAACACAATTAACGCTGGAAGTTCATCTTAGTTGTGTCCGATGTTTCCAATAAAAGCAAATGTCAAGAATAATTCCTAGAGGACGGCTGCATCCTTTTTCAACCCCTTACCAATTACTCTCTTCATTTGTAGATCTTTCCTTTTTTTTGTCGAACGGAACCGCTACTAGCATGGTAGCATTTCTAATAGTCAATAAATCTAAAATATTATGTGTGAAATTGGGGGAAAAGGCCATTAAGGGGCGGGCACTCGTGGAGCCAGTGTAGGGGTCCTGTCTGAAAGAGGGCAGCTAATTCAGGACAACTGTGAACTCTGAACCTGCTAAAAGCACGGCCACTGGTCAGCCCAGCCCTGTAATAGAGTCCACATGTAGTCACAGCCTGCATTGCCATAATTAGATGGATCTCTAAAGGTTTGCTTAAATCAATATGAGAGTGCTTTGTTTTCCCTCTTAGTAAGACTTGAAACACGCACAGAAATTGCCTGCGGCCTTTACCTTTTATTACATTTCATGCTTTATATTCATAAAAAGTGACGCTGGGCTTTTAGAGTGTGAATAACCAGCAGTAGAGAGGTCTCACTGCTTCAGTTTCACACTGAATAAAACCAGAGTACTAAGTAGCCGGCGTTACAGAGAGAATTAGAGAAAAATGAATAGTGGTTTTAATAGCTAGGAAACAATGCACAGCAGCCCAGCCCAGGCAGAGAATCGCTCAGCATTAATTAAGATTTCAGGCCTCTGTTTGACAAACTGAGCAATGCCTCAAACATCTCCTTGTGTGTAAACACAAACATCAAATGCCATGTGGCACATCCTCATCACTAACAAGCAAACTAACAAGGGACCTGGAATTCCACTCAATTAGTACCTGCTCGCTTCCTTATTAATCTGCTAGCCCCGGTGAAAAGATAACAGGAGATGGAACAAAATATGAACAGGAATAAAAAAAACAACAACAACAACAACAACAGTTTGTTACAATAAATATATTAACGCCAGTGAAGTTTCTGTTTCAGGTGGTGTAATTTGACATGATATGCAGGGTATGTTCTGTCATTAGTCAGAGAAAAATGTTGAGCGGGGGATCAAAGCAAAAAAGGCTCTGAGCCTGCCACTTAATTTATCACACAGCAAAGACAAAGGCTTTTCTCTCTGCCTGTGTCGCTTTTCAAAAGCCCCGGCTCCTTTTTATGACAAACTCAGTTTGCAATTTAATTTAGGACTTGAGTCCCTGGGTGCAAAAAAGCAAGCAGGCAGGAAGTGAGAAAGAAGAGAAGAAGCTAGCCAGGCAGGCACACTGGCAAATAAGCATGAGAAGCAAACTGCCGGTGCGAGAGACGGCCAGGCTGGCAGTAGGTGCTATGAATGAGACAAGAAGGCAGACAGGTGTCATGAAAATCTAGCAGGAAGGCGGTAAGGCAGGCAATAAGGTAGGTAGGTAGTAATGTAGGCAGGCAGGCACACACACAGACAGACAGGTTCGAAAAGTAGGCAGGAAATGGTTTAAAATGCAGGCACTAAGGTAGGTAGTAAGGAGGCGGTCATGCACACGGCAGCAGCCCATGGTAGGCTGAGCAGCGCTAAATTATGGGAACCGGTGCGAGAGTGTAAGTAGGGCTGGAGTCCAGTAGGCAGTGCGATGTGAATGTAGACTGTTAGCAGGGTTGGTACAGTGTGTCCGCAGCCCCAGCAGGGCCTCAGAGCCGCACAGAGGAGCTTTAATACACACCCCCTGGAGAACAGCTAAACAAACAGATTCCTACTTCTACAAAGACAGCGATGACAAGCACACGCGTGTCGTAATATGTGTGTGCGTGTGTGTGTGTGTGTGTGTGTGTGTGACCCTGACACCGTGGCGACGCTTCCTGTTGCAGTGACCGGCGTCAGTGCTCCATTAATTAAAGAGACGATGCGCTGGCAGGTGGCTTTGCTGCCCACACTGGTAATTGGCCCCCTTCTTCTCTCTCTCTCCCCCTAGAAACTCACCCATCTCTGCCTTTTCTTCTCTTTTCTTTGCCTTGTTCCCTCCTCCTATCTCCCGCTCTCAGAAACGTGCCAGTGGGCAGGCAGAAATGCAAGACTTTGTGAAATAATGATTACAATGGATGGAGATAAAGGGGAAGGGAGTTGCACATTTTCCCACAAGCCTGTGATGGTCGGGGAATGCTGCTCGCCTTCAAGCGTTATACGACGCGACGGGAGTTTACTTTAGACAGCCACAATCTGAGGAGCCACTACTGCAGTCATTAATGATGTGGGGAGGGGACAGAGCTCCGACTTGACAAGTTTCTATATATGTGTGTGCGTGCGCTGTTGTTTGTTATTTGCATTTGTTTGTTTGTGTGGGTGTGAGTGTGGGTAGGTGAGTGTGTGAGAGGCCAAGAGAATGTGTGTTTATGCCAGTGAGAGGTAGGTTTAAAAAAAGAAAGAAATGAGCTGTGTGTGTGTCATGTCTAATGAGACATTAAAATGTGAGAAGCTCAGGAAATTGTGTGTGTGTGTGTGTGTGTGTGTCTTACCACATCGCTGGGCAGGTTCTGCAGGTCATCAGACGGGCTCTCCAGGGTGTTGGTGTCTACGTTCAGAATGACCACATCCTCCAGTGACCGACTGCGCACTCGCTACCAGAAGAAATGCACACAATCAGCAACAACACACACACTGTCACATTACTAAACACACTTTCTCATCATAAGACATAATATTCATACAGAAATATTATTACTACAGGGATTTACATGTTTTTGTTAGGGTACTTATTTTAAAAATCGCATTTTCTCTGCTTTTACACAATGTATCTGAAGTTTGAATTTTTTTTAATCAACATGCAAACCGTCATAATCTTTCATAGTGTAAATATTTAGAGCATTTTATAAATACCAGACCAAAATAACAGATATGATGTCTTTGTTTTAATACTGAACAGTAGCTGGATTCTGTATGCTGTATTTTGAGAATAAAGAGCCAAAGCATTTCCTTTTGTTAATTATTTTAATTTGGGACAATGAATCAACTTAACTTTAAACAGTTCAAATATTTTAAATCAAGCACTAAGTTTTGTCCAGGTGCGTTTCCCAGCAGGAAACCTCATGGCTGTCCTGAAGCCCCAGCCAGGAGAAAACACAGCGGTCACATTTAAAACCACACTAGTCATCACACACCTTTACGACTAACAATGAAAAATGGCACGTAGGGAAAAAAGTATTAGAACATCTTTACTGTAACACACACATACACACACACAAAAAAAAATGAAGAATGGTGCACAGAGAAAACATTCAGAGTGCGCGAACATTTTCCACAGCACGGCAACCTCATGCATCAACAATAGCACAGTGCTGCTGTGCTGTGCAGTGTGCATCCTGATGGCGACAAATTCAACAATTATTTCAATGTGGTGCAGGATGCAGGCAGGTGTAGGGGGGAAACAGCAGAGTGTGTGAATTTCTAGTTTGTCACTTTTGTGACAGCCTGTGCTGTGGAGGCTCACATGCTGATCTGGACTAATTATGTAGTGGCGGAAAGGGGGACTGTCACCGATGCAGAGTGTGATAAATACTGCCACTGCCGCAACTGTCAGGCAAATATCACACACACACACACACCATCACACACACACACACACACACACACAACATATGCATTTCCACAATTACACACACACATACAAACACTCACACACTAACACTTACACACAAGTGCAAATGTGCGCGTGCGTGTAACATGCATTCACACACAACAGCAGCACTGGTGACGGCTTGCCCCCCAACCAACACACAAGCTTTCAACAACGAAGTCGAAAAGCTCTTTGTTTGCAGATGCGTTTTCTGTCTTTCTCTCTCTGTCTTTTATACTTCTGGTTAAGAATGTACACAAGCAAGAGAGGGAAATAAAGGGGGAAAAAAATATCCTGTCAATATTTTTTTATGTGATTTGCCGTCAAAGTAAATACCGCATTATTGAAAATTCAAATGGAAGTGCACAGTTTAGTAAGCCAGTTGCAGTAGAAGCTGACCACATATATAGAGAGAAAAAATACACAATTTCCACTTGAGAGTATTAAAAAGGATCCTGAAAATACTGATGGACTCTGGAATGAATTTAGTGACCATAAAAAAAAAACATAAATTTAACTTTGATACACAGAATGCACACGTACACCCCCCCACACACACAGTCTCACATGAACTCGCACCCACACACAGAATTATTCCAGTACAATTATGCACAATTATGCAGAAAATTATGCACACACATAACCATAGATTAACTAACATACCTCAAGGAGACTAAGATGAACTCCTACCAAGTATGGCATGGGGGCACTGCGGAGGAAGAATGAAATGCACAGCCATTAGCAATACTGCTAATCAGGGTTAAATTTGGTTAAATGCAACATTAAACAACACATCTCTTTGTGAGCTACATTTTATACTCCCATCTGAAAAGACAAAGAAAACCGAAAGAAGCTAAAATGAACATGTTCAGAGTTAACTGACTTTCACCAGTTGATGGAGATGAAATTAAAAAATATTGTAATGCAACAGGTGTGTCTTTCTCCCCAATTTGCACATGTACTGAAAATGATCAGGAGCCTTGCTGCACTGCACACTGTGCACTGAAATATAGGCAGTAAAGCAGACTGTCGTCCATTATTTCCTAACCCAATCATCCTATATGTAGGGCAGGGCCGTGGAGTCTTAAGTTCAAAATGGTTTTCCTCCTGAACCACAAATACCCTGAGCTTGGGAAACACCATTAGATTAACTGGTGCATGTAAGCAGAGCAGGAAGATGATCTGGTAAAGCTGAACTATAGAGGCACCAGGCCAGTGGAGATAAGTGACCCAATAAATAGAGCAAACAAGTTCTGCCTCCATCCTGGCTTCAAGATGCGGTTATGGAGGTTTTAACACTGATTTGTGGCTTAGAAACTTCATAAAATCTTCATAAAATTCAAAATACTTCTGTCCATTAGGTCTAAATCTGTACAAGTACTTGACCAATAATATTACAATTATAATATTAGCAATATTAATCTTAGCTCTTTAGCTACTACTATTTCTACTGTACTTTTACTTGTAGTAAGAATAACATTTAAAAAAATTTTTAGTAAAAGTGTATGGGACTTTTCCACAGAGAAAACTCAACACGCCTCAGCACAGAACTGCTAAGACTTAAGAAAAGGAAGGCAAAGTATGAATTATGATGTACAGGATGATATCCAGTCTACTGGTAAATTCTCAGACCTGACAAAGTATGAAAACACACACATACAGAATTTAAATATACCCAAAAAACGTTTGACAGTATCATTATTATATCATTCTTACGTTATCTCATTTTAATCTTCACCTTAAATGTCTGAAATACAGTATCTGCAGGAAAACAACATCAAGGAAGGGCTGAATCATACAGTATGTTTCCCCTTTTAAATCAGCAGATCCACTAAGTTGAATAAAATTAGCAAAAATAGTCGGGTAATGGCAACCGTTTTTACAATCTAATTTCAGTGAGGTTAACAAAGGCAACAATAATCAGATGCTGTTGAGTCAGTGTATTCCCAGCCAACATGATTCAGAAGCCACAGGCTTATAATCAAGTTAGAGCAACAGCTAAACAAACAGCCGGCCTGCAGCCCTGCCTCTGCAATGTACCCACTGTCTTCTCCCGTTTCATAAATATGTTCATAGACATCAACATTTACACAAAGAGGCGCACACATAAGTCTGCTCAGAAACTCAGACACAAATACACAGGGCACACACAGAGCATCTAAATCTAATTTAGTTATCCAATCAGAGCATGGAGACACCCCCTGTGATTGAATAAGGTAACGATGAGTATTCACAGTGTGTTGAAAATCACATTGTACTGGCAGTGATGAATAGCTTCTTAAAGCTGATGTATCCCTTATGGTAAGGTACTGTATGAGCTATCAACACAGATTCAACGCAAGCCAGCTCCTTTTTTTTCCCACAGACGCTGACTTCCTCGCTCTTCGTTTTCTTTTAAATACATTCAGATCTGAAGCTGAGCTAAACGCATGTGGATTTGTAGATGAGCTATCACTTCTGCTCTCCCTTTGGTTTCAATCAAGTCCATTCAGATTTGTTGGATTTGCGTTGGATGGGTGGTAATGAACCCCTGAGAGGGCTAAGACGAGGGGAGTTTGGTGCTAGCACTGGCATGAAATATGGAGGAAGGTGATCCGGACCGTTCATTATGTTGAGAGGCCACACAGGAGAAGGCGCGCTGTGAGAGGAATCGTGAGAACAACTCCAAGAACGGGCGGGAGAACGTGTGAACATGAGTGTGTCTGCACTTTTACGCGAAGGTTTAAGCAGAATAGCTTAGTACTGTACATGAGCACATGGCACATGGTGTGTGTATGTGTGTGAGCATTTGGGTGAATGTGTGTTTCGAGAGGTGGCTGGAAAATGAGAGAAAGGAGCAGAGAAAAAGGAAGAGAGCAAGAGAGGAGAGAAGAAGGAGGAGTATGTTTGCGTTCATGGTATTGATATTGTGTGTGTGTATATGTGTGAGTGTGTGTGTGTGTGTGTGTTTCAGAGGTGGTCAGCCTTACCAGCAGTAGTCCAGAAGATGCGGAGGCAGCACAGGGATGAAGATGTGCTGCCAGTACATGGGGAAGAGCATGGCAGTCGCACCGTGGACACATGCAGTTAACTGCACAGTGAGAGAGGGGAGAAGAGCACAAACACACCTCAGCACAGAGAGAATGAGAAAAATAAAGGCAAAAAGACTCGTCTATGTGTTTACTGCTGGTTCTAAATACTTTAAACTCAATGTCAGCTTGCTTTCATTTTCAAGAACCGTCTAATACATCGCAATAAAAACAGATTGGAAGCAATGGGCAAAATAAAAAAAATCAGATGAATAATCTGCTCCTCAGGTGTGTTTTTGCAAGTATGTGAAACTTTTTCATCTAGATACTGCAGTGCTGAGGTCTACAGAGAGACACAGCTCTGTTTCCAGCCAAACACAGGTTTAATATCATGTTAAAAAAAAAAAAAAAAAAAAAACACTGTAGATGCCTGATCAAGGTTGCAGCTGTAGTGGTGCTCTTTGTTGGTGCGATGATGCATTGTACGTTTGATTTCATTGAGTTATCATCGCCAAACATGTAGTTTGGCTTTAATCTTGCTCTCAAACAAAAGCCTCAGATAGACGCTGCACACTGACAGGTCTGATAGCGCTGTTGTGATGAACACACACCCTGCTAGCTACCGCTGGAGGAACAGAGGGAGAACAGAATGAAAGTTAGAGATCAATCAGCTGACAGGAACCTGCCTTTAACCTTGTGACAGAAACACAGCAGAAGAGAGAGAGTGATGAGAAGGTGAAAGGAGAGAGACAGGGTGTTCCAAAAGACTGACTCACAAAGATTAGCGAACGCACAGAGAACAACCTGAATCCTGTTTCATCTATATTCATTTGATTTGGATTCATGCAGCAATGGGTCATCTCAATGAGAACATTGGACAGGAAATGAAAAATGGACATATGTCTTTCGAAAAACAGATAGAACCCAGTATACAATTATTACTTGTCTCTACCAAGTATCCAAAACTTTTTTCTGCCGCAACAGGAACAAGAACAACACCAAGTTCAATATTAGCCTCGATACGATGGCAAAGAAATTAAACAGGAGACAATAGAATTAACCTCTTTCATACCAACTAATTTAAAGCAGTCACATGAGGGTGATGTTAGTTTTCCTGGACAGTTGAGGACATTGTCAAATCGAGATTATACATTTACAAGACACTGTGCCCCATTGTCTTAAAGCCTACATCCTGCTCTTGACATCACGTCTCATGAAAACCTAGCTATAGTAATGACCTGCACACACACACACACACACACACACACGCGCGTGCTCTCTCTCACACACACACACACACATGGCAGGAGAAAGAGAGGCGTTAGCTCATCCACCAGATTAAAATAACATGATTAAATATGGAAAGAGAACAGAGGTCTGAGGGGCTCCTGCGGGACTTCATTAGGGCAAATTGCCAAAGAATGAAACATGAGTTAGCCAAGAGAGACTGCGGGCTGGGCCAATACCGCCGGGACCCTGGAGTAGCAGCCGCTGTTATACTGCCGCAGCTTCACAGTCAATGTGTGAAGCGCACATACACTCTCACACGTACACACACACACACACACCAAGCTACCAGGAGACCCCCTGCTCACTGACACACACAATGTCACAATTGACCGGCCAAAAGCGGGCAAGCTTGGCGTCTGAAAACCACTGCTGCCAGAGAAAGAGAAAGAAAAGGACCCCACCCCCACAATCCACCCAAACATCAAGCTTGAACATCTGAAAAGCTCACAACAGTGTGTGTATGTGTGTGTGTGTCTGTGTGCATGTGCCGCATGTGTCCAAGTGCCTCCCTCCCTGCATGTTTGTTTTAACTACATTCATTTTTCATATCAGCTGGAAAAAAAGCAATGATCTTTTTTTATTGTCTCCATGCTAGCTCTCATGCACCCAGTCCCACAATAGTTAAGACTTAATCAACATTTAATTGGTGTCTTGCTCTGCGTATCTGCATATGCATATTTCCACTGCCTGCCATCTTCAAATAAAACACAACAATGCCACGCTCCTGTCAGGATTAATTCCCGGGCAAACTGTTTGTTTTCTCTTATTCTGAAAATAAATCAATGCTATGAATATTAATGTGTGAAAGTGTAGCACTTGGTGAAAGAGCTGCTATCAAAACCGCCGTGCCCTTCTCTCTTTCCAAAGTGACACCGGTAAGGGGCCATTAAATTGTGATGAAGAGAGGTCAGCAGTCGGGCTGCAGATATACATGCACACGGAAAAGCATGCGAATGTGCACACCCACATATACACACACTAAGTGGAGAGCCAACATCCTGGTGTATCCCTCCTCTGGGAGAGCAAGAGAAGCCCCAGCCATTTGCTGGTACCAGGAGGTAATGGCACAGAACACCTCGCTAACCAACTCCAATTATCTCCACCAGGCCTCAAGGTGAGCCCCCCAACTGGCGTGATTTACTCTCAGGTTGAAAGGGAAAACTGGAACCTCTCTCTGCTTCTCTTCTCCTCGGGCCGGGTGGCTGGCTTGGGGGAGGAGGCCGAGGTTGAGGGGAGGAGGGTTACTGAAACTAAGATAATCATTTATAAACCAAATCCAGATTTATTTCCTTTTTTTCTCTCCGAAGTAGCAGAGGTGGTGGTGCGCGCAAGATACGATAACTTTTAGGAGGCAACTCCAGAGTAATAGCTCACATATTTCCCTCTCTCGTTCAACTAAAAATAAGCCCCTGTGTCCTTGGTTCAGGTTTTATAACAGATGAGGCAAGAAAGCAAATGGAAGACAAAACATAAAGGAAGAAAATTAAAGAGAAATTTGTGATGACCCACCCTCCCCTCTTTTTTTCTCTTCTTTCTGAGGGGGTCTTCACATGAGAGTGGGTCACGAGAGGCTAAGGCTGATAAAATATTTGCCAGGCTGATAAATAATAGATGAGTGGAGCCAAATGGCTTACACGCTCCACAAAAGACCTGGGTGCTTAATATTCCATTCAATGGAGAATCACAGATACAGTCCCCAAGAACAAATACAGGATTAGGTGCTGGGTCCAGTCCTCGGGGACCAGGGCTCTGCCCGGTAATGAGGAGCTGCCTGCCTGCCTGCCCGCCTGCCTCTCACTCTGTGTGTGCGTGTGTGTGTTACCCCTTCCTCTGAGAAAAGCTAACCGATTATACAGCGACAGCCTGCATCAAAAAGCAGTCGAGGTCTTTGGTTCTGCCCTGAGAGCCTTCCTAACGCTCTGTAGCCCAGACAGAGAGTGTCCACACTAAAACTGGCTTTCCCAGATCCATTCAATGGGACTAAAGGTCAGAGAAACACAGAGAAACACAGTTAGAAATGGGGAGAGACTGGAGGGAGAAAAGAAGGGAGTATGACAAGGAGAGGTAAAAGTTGCATCAGACCTCTGAAACAGATATTATAAAACTGGGCAAACAGGTGAGGTCAGACACCTGTACTGTTAATTACAGGACTTACACTAGGTGCAAGTCAGGTCTTTTTTATTTTTTTTTTATAGGAAATTAACCAAAAAGCTGAATTATGAGTCGTAGCTATCAAAACCAGTTAACAACATGTGGGTGGATACCCTAAGTCATCTGAGACGCTGTTTGCCAACCATCAAAGAGCTCTCCATATTCAGATCTTGTCTAACTCAGATGAGGTCATCCCTCTGCCTTGAAAACATCTGCCTTAGCAGCGCTGACAGCCCTTCAGCGGTGATGTTTCCTTAAAGAGCAGGACCCAACAGAGACCTCAGATCTTCTAAACACTGCAACTCTGAGCTCTGAGTCTGTAGACTCTGTCAGCACCACAGTGTGCTTCCGCCCACACCGTCCCTCTTTACCTGAGAAACTGGACATGTTGAAGGGAAACACAGATGGAGAGGCATAAAGTGGAGAAAAGGCCATTATAAGGGCCTATACATACACCACTTTGACATATAATTTTACATACAAACGGGCAGTGCAGGAGAGATTGAGCCCTTTTACCAGGCTGTGAAATACATAAAAGCTCACAATTATTCCTCCTGCTTCCATAGTCTTCTCAGTTGGAGAAACCTATTTGTACATGTTAAATTAGAGTCACAGCAGAGTGCGAGACAGATAACGCCAACTGCTGGCAAAACGATTCAATTTGATGGGAGAAAAGATACCACAACACACTCACTTGTCACCTCCTCACACACCTGGCTCAAAAAAATCATTTCCCCTTCCCTAGCCTTTCCTTCCCTCTCTCCCCCATTCCCTCTCTCTTCCAGTCTCATTTTCTTTCCATTTTTTCACTTCTTTCTGTTTTCCACCTCTTCTCCTGCTGTCCTTCTGTCCGTTGCCACCGCTTCCCCTCCCTCGTTTTGGTTTATCTCTGCTCCAGCCTCCTCCTCTACCCTCCCTGCACTGAGGAAGTCACCAATTACCGGCGCTCTGCTTTCCCCTCTGTTGACAAACGCCGGTGTCAGGCCCGGCACAACGCAGGTGTGCCACTAACAAGTAGGTGGCACAGGGAGAGAGACAAAGAGGGCACACAGGACAGCACAGACACAGCTAACGCCAGGCCTCCCACGCATGTGCATGGAGACACGCACACAGACACACATACTTGGTTTTTGCACAAAAATGTAAGGCATAAGGTACAGGCACCTGTGAATGCAGAAAAACACGCACAAACAGATGCATACAAACAGACACAAAGAGCACAAATGTCACATACGCAGGCATGCGCGGCGCACGCACACCCACAATCCTGTGCATGTATGCACATGCGCGATCGCAACAACAAGACCCACAATGTTAAAAGTCAGACACATGGCATGGGCTGAGATATGTCTATTGACTCTAACAAGAGAGGAAGGAGGGGGAGGACATGCCGCCGTTCTGCAGCCACCCAACAACAGAGAGACACATTAAGAGACCCCAGTAAGAGAAAGGCGAAGTCAGAGAGGCAGAGAGAGGAAGAGAGGTAGTCAGAGTGAGTGAGAGACAGAAAGAGGGACAGACAGAGAGAGAGAGAGAGAGAGAAGGGAATATGTCAGCGGGAAGAATAACTAAGGAAGATAGAGAGCGAGAGAGAGGGAGAAGTCGGGGAAAGATGGGAGAGAGAACAGAGGGGAAAGGCAGGAAGCAGAGAGGCAGCTGGCACTCTAGGGCACGGTGGATGGATGGCTCCTTGTTAGCATAGGCCTGACAGGCTGATGAGAGGGGCTGCTGTCAGCCAGTGCATGGGGCCGAGGTGTATGAGTTTGGGCTGGGGATGGGACTATATTCAGGGCTGAGGCTGGGCCTGAGAGCTGGGGGGCCTCGGCAGATGAAAGACGTGGAGGGTGGAAGGAGGTGGGTGGAGAGGGCAGGGAAGGGGGGCCCTCCCAGCTGACTAGTTAGAGGAAGGCGTGATGCGGCCCCATTATACAGCCCTATGACAAGGCTGCATGCTCGGCTGACTCCCGCCCCTGCGCCACCGCCACTCGGCCTTTTAAAACAGCGGTACTACTCACCTCCGGTCACGAAACAGCAATAAGTCGACTGATGCATTGTTGTAAGATCATGATTTATTCCTTTGCTGTTGGCTGCTTGCAAGACACGCTGGCCATGTACCAGCAGACTGACACTGCAGGTTCACTGGGGGCTTTAACACAGGCGAACCTCGAGCAGGCAGAATATATGCAGCATATCTGTGTGTGTGTGTGTGTGTGTGTGTGTGTGTATGCCTCTTTCTCTCTCTCCTTCCACTTTCCATTCCTCCCATTTCTCTCTGCTTGGCTGAGAGGCTGGACAGTGGAGGATGTGGTAAAAGCAGCTGGATCATACTAACTATATTACTGACAATATCTTCTCTCATATATCCCATATGTGCAGGGAATACAAATATTACCTGTCCATCCACTGACTGCTAACGCTCACTTTAACAAATGTTTTGACAAATTCTGACATAAATTATATATTTTTTGTCCTTTAAGATATTTGATCAGAGGACAGCGGTGGGGATAATGAGCCGGGCTCCTTTCAGACAAATATGTATACGCTCAGATAGCTACAGTAGTTTCAAGAATCCTAGTAGTCATTTCCACTTGAACTGGGAGGTCAGTCTATCCAACAATAAAAAAATAAAGCATCACAAGAACAGTAATAATACTAGGCCTGCTAGCAATCCCAGTGGAGATGTGAAAATACCTTTGTACTACAGTGCCTGACATATATAGCTACCAAACCAAAACACCTCTCCCAGAGGAAGATGGATGGATAGACGGATGAGTGGATGAAGGATTGCTGAGGATAAAAGGCTTACAGAGGTGGAGGTCTGATGTGGAAGCTCTTAAAATATCCTGTCGGCATATATTCGTTAAATAAACCAGCAAAGATTTGTCTCCGTGCCGCAGAAAACTGTAAATCACAGATGAAATCACCTCCATCCCTCTCGCTGCTAAAAAGAAAAACACCCTTCACCCTTGAGTCTTATAATTTACACCCTGTAACCCTGATGTCACAGCACAGCGCGCTGCCTGGGCCCTGCGCGGAGGCCTCAGCCGGTCTCAGGACTGAGGAGCTGAGGGGAGACGGATGAAATTCTCTGCGGGTTGGGTAATTTTGACAACTCCCCCCCCAGTGCACGCTCCTAGGGGAGACCTTGGGCAGCGTCCTCCCCCTCTAAACACCACCACCACCACCTCCACCTCCACCGCTGCCGCCAGCCCCTCTGCCTGTTCAGTGTTCTGCAACCCTGCTGATACTGAGGCAGGACGAGCTACAGATAGGGTTTGGATGACATCATACCCCTCTCCCCCCCTCATCTGCAATAAACATTTGGCCCTGCCCCATCGGCCATAGAGATAAGGATGGGATAGTAGCGGGAAGGGAGGGAGTGAGAGAGTGAAATAAACAGAGAGATTTTCTCCCCTGTAAAAGCACACAGACAGAAGTGACTAAAACTGTGTGAGAGTTAAGAGTTGTAATAACTGATAATTTAGGGCTTTTGGCCATTAAAATGTAGCAACCGTAAGACAAACAGTCAAATATAATCCTGCTTTAGTGCGGATTTTGCAGCTTGTCAGAGCTCGGCGATAGCGAGGCTGTCTGATTGCAGGATGGCATGGCAGGGCGGGCTAGGGAATGGAGGGGTTGGGGGGGCAGATGGATCACTTAAACTATCTCTACACAAGTAGGGTAGCCATGTCAGATAAATATTCTCATCTTACTACTTAAGAGTTTGATATCCTGCTGGAATATTGATGAAGAGCATCATGTTTAATCTAAGAAACAGTCCCAACATTTGAGCTACTAGACTTTTTTTGGGGGGAGGGCAAATCGGAGGGAGCATGAGGCATTCAACACATTAGCTGAATATTCGAATTGGATATGAAACCAAAATAGCTGCGTCAACTCTCTACAGTAATAAATTAGCGACAGTTTCTCACAATATGATTTGATTTTTAGGACACTGATCAGATAGGCTACACTAGTTGTACATAATCAAACATGACAGACGGAAGAAACAAAGCATAATATTATATTACACTGAAAGAAGTGTGTCACTTTGTATTAGCTGGAAATTTTAATATTCAGGAAACACATAGAACCGAGGTGCTCTTAAATCAAGTGGTTGTAATGTTTGTACACATTTTCCCTCCTGTGGCTGACAGGACACAGCTGATGAGTGACTGCTGAGGGCAGGACCGGGAGTGAGTGGACTCACAGTGCTAAGCTTGCTTGAGGTAATGATGATGCGCCGCTCGTGCAGCATGCTGGCGTAGAGCTGGAGCATGTTGTTGACGTCGACAGCCACAAAGTACTCTGTCAGGTTCCTCTGCAGACAGACGGGGACAGAGAGATACACGGGTACATGACACACCGACTCAACCCAACACACACTCACTCTTGACTTCATGCAGTAATTTGTTTACAGTAACAAATCTATGCTACCGACTGTGTCCCAACAATGCAGCTAGTTGTATGTGATGAAAGAGTTGTAGAAACACAAAAGCACTTTTTCTCTTTTTTTTTCTCAAAGAATGCCCAAACTACCGCAATAATAGGAAAATACTCTTTCCAAAAATTGCAAAATTCAGCCTGAATTTGAAAGCCTGCCAGGAAAACAGAAAAACAGAGAGACATCACTTCTTACCATGAATGGGACAATCAAAGGATAATGCATGCATAAGTATTTATATTTAGTATTTAGTTGTATTTCTAACTCATACACTGTAATAATAGTTTTTAACATAACATTTGTTTCATGTCTTGCAGAGTTATCTTTTGTGTTAAGTATTCTTGGTGGTTATAAATTACTTCTTTAGCATTATTAATTACTGTTATGATATATTGCCAGTCATTTCAAATTATGGTTGTTAATTTTGTTTTTTGTCTTAAATCTACTTTGTTTTGGCAACACATGTGGAATGGCATGCCAATAAAGCCTATTGATCCTGAACTTAATTAAATGTGACACGAGACATGCAGTACTGAAACCTACTTGGACTTCCAAGTCTGATTTTACTGTTACGCAGTGAATACAAATAGATCAGAAATACCCTTTAAAGGAGAGGCACCAAGTACACAGCAATATTTGTGTCTTTTATCAGTCAGTATTGCTTACATTTAGCAGACTGAGCTGTCCCTGGCTGAAAAGACAAAGATGTTGTATTTCATCGATGTGTTTGATACCAAAATCAAGGAGGAACTTGTATTCTATTTGAACACTTTAATTCCCATGAAGGTCACTGGGCTTTAGCTTGAACATTAACAGTATCAGCAGCATCAGAGGTAGAACCAGGACAAGAGGATGCTGCAATAATTTCAAAAGGTGACAAGTGTATCTGATCAAAAACGATTACAGGAGGAGAAAGAGGTTTCTCAAAGTGTGGGATCCATCTCTATCTCACATCGCTCTCTTTTTCTCTCTCGCCTCCGTGAAGACTTACACTCTCAGGGATCGTTGGCAGTCCGTTGATATCCGGGGCAATGAAGTAGGAGTGCTACGAAAACACAAACATACAGGAGAGAGAAGAGAGGAGGTCACGGATGAGGCACAACACTCACAGAGAAGAGAATGAGGGGAAGAGGGGAGAAAAAAGGCCCTTCACTTTGTTCTATGATTTATGGCTCATCTTCTGCTCTGTCTATATGAATTGCTGAGCTGGTGTCTGAACTGTGGCGATGCTTTTATCAGGCCTAGAGAACAGAGAAAGCTCAATAGCAGCTCAGCTCCCCATAGACACAGACTGGGGTGATGTCTCCGGTGGAAAACGGAGTCTTTATTTAAGCATTAAAGAGGCTTGCACAGAGCACCAACACACACGTGTATGTGCACGTGCACACACACATTCACAGATACAAATACACAGACAGACATGTGAACACACACACACACACACACACACACACACACACACACACACACACACACACACACAGGTTGTTTAGAGGATCACAGGGCTGCCTGTCTCACTTTGGGAGAGCAGGGCAGGTTCAGTGTTCAGATCAAAGGGGCCTGAGAAAGGTGCTGTTTGGAGACAGGTAGACAAACCACCAACTGAAACGCACTTTTCTCTGTCTCACACAAACACACACGCATACACACACACACACACACTCCCTCAGTCCCTCGCCTCTCCTGTGTCCTAGGTACACCTGTGTTTCTCTAGGCCTCAGCTCGACCATCTGTTGCTGCTCCTCGCTTAAATGCACTCAAACTTCTACAGTGAATCTTCTCACGCTGCCAAGACAGTATTTACAAGGAAACGCTATACTTTATGTGGTGAGTTTAAACTATACAGGGTGATGACTGGTGACTTCAGACATTGTTTACTTGTTGTACAAAATACTGAAGCGCTCATGTTATTTGAATACATGCCAACACTCTGTAAAACAGAAATGCATATGATAATGATTCTGCATACAAACCCAGCGACCACTGCACCAGTATCACCAAGAAAGGAAGAAAGGAAAAGATTTACATGCTTGTCAATCCAAGAGAGGAAACAATGCCCACCACCCAGAGGAGCTGAACAAGTTTAGAGAAAAACAACAATATCGAACTGCTGAAAACATGACATTTTGCTGCATGTTTAACATGGCTCAGTGCATGACTTAAGAAATGGACTGTGTGATTCACTCTGCAAAAGGCTGTGGAGGTCTTGAGGTCTATAAATGGCGTTTATTGAAAAATATCCCATGAAAGAGCCGTGAACACGCAACTTGGAGGACATAAACGCAGCTTGATGGAGTAACAGGAACGCGACTCTCCTTCTTGGATCAATTTCAGATCAATATCCATATGCAGTTAGCGACTCAGTACGGTATAAATATCTTGGAGCACATCAACAATTTTACATGCTTGCCTCCATTTTTTATTTGAGCCGATGTGATGAAATTCAATACAGAACAATATGATTGAGCCACTGCCATTTGGAGTTTGCCCTATCCTATAACAAATGGTGCCCTTCACATTAACTCTGGTCAGGACTAAGCAAAACTATCATGTGGCAGTCAATGTGATCTAGCTAAGTGACTCAATATTACCCTAATAACAGATCATATTATTCTTTACGCTTGTAATGAATAAAATCCAAGAGCAGGACATGACTACTTATGGCTTAGATCACAGTGTTGGTTTGCTGCACGGCAAACTCAAATATTTCACTCACTAAGACTATGTGACAAGACTGTGATGTGGAGGAAGAAGAAACGATTTAAAAGAAACAAACTACCAAAGAGCAATCCGTAGTTATAATTTTAACTGTCTATTTGGGTTTCCAGGTCAAAACTTAGAAATTATTGGTCAACAACCTCCCAGTCGGCCATGTGTCACACAGCTAGTCTTCCGCCAGTCTTCCACTTTCGATTCAGATAATCATTATTCCCCTTTTAATGTGACCAAAAAAAACCCAAAACAAACAAAAAACGGAAAAAAAACCTAAATATCCAAAATATCCACAGGCGGCTTTTGAACAAAGGAACAGCAGGCAAACCCCTAAGTAAAGAAGCAACATTACGACTTCAGTTAGACACATTCACTGTATAGCTCTGTGTCTTGCTCATTCCCCGTCTGTCTCTCTGCCTGCCTTTTCTGTGTGCTAAATAATGTTTCCCTGTTGGTCTTACAAACACATGGCAGTGTGATAATCACACACAAGCCATGCTCCCCAACTCAGCCCTACAAGTCTCTGGCCTTCATTGGCTGTTTGCTTGCTTATCTGTGCTTTTTTATTTTATTTTCTAAGACATGTTTATATAAAAACATTGAATGTGGGTTAACTGGAAAGGCATCAAGGAGATTTTTTGAGCACAATTGCCTTTGCTTTAAACATAAACTATAAAAGAGACAGAGAAAAAAAACTTTTGATATTCAGAAAGAGAATACAGCAGTGTGGAATGGCATTAATCATTTACAAAGTTTGATTGTTTTCCAGAGGAGAAGAAACATACACCAAGGCCCAGGATAGTTTGTTTTTGTTATATTTAAAAAGATAGCGCAGCTTATTTGGCCAAATTGGAAAGCCGTGGCTCCCATGCGATTAGTACAGCGGCGGTTTCAGATTTCACAGAAGCCTCTCTCCCTCCTCCCGTTTCTGCCGTTCACGCATTCCCCTCCACTCACCGGCTCCTTGCTTCGCCGATCTCTCAGTACTTGCCCAGTGGCAATATACAACTGCTCATTCTTGCACATTGAGAGGGAGAGAGAGAGCAAAACAAGGTTCACACATGAAAGGGGACAATGATCCTTTCTTGGCTGCCACGATAAAACAAAAATCACTCTTTTAGGGAATAATTCTACTTCATCAATTAAATATCAAACTAGTGGCTTCGCTAGAAAACAGATGAAACCATCACCTCTGTTCTTCGGGGCTTCTTCTCTTCCAATGAAGTTATGAGATCAAGATGAAAAGTTTTTTTTTTTTTTCATGTAGCTGATAAAAAAAACTGACAGAAAAATAAGATATCACAAGGAATCTTAATTGAACTTGTTAACCTTCCCACAGATATATTGATTACCTCAAATTAGTCTCATTATGTTATAAATTCATCTGTGTAATTAGATGCATATCCTTCTGAGGCCTACGCAGCAGACGAGATGCACAGTAGCTTGTTTAATTAGTCCAAAAAAAGGAACAGTGGTCCTTGAGGACAAAGGCTAAAACCGAAACTCTTTTGATCCCATTACGATGTGGAGTCTAAACAATTCAAAAATAGAGATATTAGTGAACAAAACACTATCAGTTTAGCTGTCCCACTGAAAACCATTACTTTCTACTTATATAGGCCAGGCTTATGGGAAAAAAATACTGTTTAAGAGTGGGTGTTTTATGTATGAGCTGGAAACACAGAAGGAGATAGTGTCAGAGTTAACAAAAACACAGGCTGACTTTGGGGGACCCGCTCTCGTTAAGCCATCTCGGTCCTTGATAAGCAGGAGACATGACGAGTTGTGAAAGAGCCCTTCAGGTTTAAACATGTCCAGCTCCAGCTTATCACACAAAAACCTGTTAGCACCACTTTTTGTTTCCAAACAAAGTGTCAGCCTTGGACCCTGCGTGTCTCTCACTACGTTCCTACCGAGTCCGTCCTGACCTCCTCCTCCTCTTCTCCTTCTGTCTGATCATCACTCCTGCTCTCATTCACAGCTTCATTTACCTCTTCCTCTCCTTTCTGTTGATCTCCCGTTACTTCCTCCGATAAAGCTTTGGTGTTGTTCTACTTTCCGTCTGTTTTTGGCTATGACATCCTTTTCTCTTCCTCTCCTCTTTATGTTTTTTCTGTCTTTGCTTTGGCTTATTCCATTTTGGCTGCCATCCTCTTTGATTCCACTTCTTTCAAGGGATGCGATGATTCATTCACTGCATTTCTAACCGATGCATCGATAGCAAATTTAAAAATCAATACATCAATTATAAATTCTGCCAATTCAAGTGCATTGATTTGTGAAGAGAACAAATCAATGCACAGTTACTAAAAATAATACCTAATGTGGTGTTCTATCAGAATATCTGGATTGAAACTTTTTTTTGTCAATGATGTTTTTCTAGTAAGTAATTATATTGTCTTTTTTCCACATTGCAGCTGAACATGGTCTTATATTATCGTATGTTTATTTAAAATTTTGACTAAAAGCACCGAATCAAATAGTTGACTCAAGTCATAATTTGCAAACTCAAACTGAAAAGTTCAGAAAAAGAAAAAAAAAAACATTCTGAAGTTGAAATGCTAAGTAGTGAATCGTAAAATCAAACTGAATCTCTGTTAGGCCCAAAATTCACACCCCTAGTTTTTTACCATTTGCATCTCTCTTTCCTTGTAAGTATCTGAGCTGTCTTCATCTCTTCTTCCTCCCCACTCCTTATTCTCCTTTAGGCCATACTATACCTCACCCCTAACACTGCCTCTGTCTCTTCCTCCTTCTTTCCTTCTTCCCTCCTTCCCTCCGGTAAGGCGGAGTATCCGACCTGTACCTACCACACTCAGGTTGACTGGCGTAAAGGGCTTTGGCACGGGCAGATCATACAGAGAATTCAGCATGTCATTCAAGTCATTTTCCTGCGGGAGAGACACAAACAACAAAAGACAAACATGAGACAAGAGAGTTTTGTTTATTTTTTTGTTAATGGGATGAATTAAGTGTCAATCTAACTACAACATTTGGGATAGGCACTACCGCAGACCAGGGGGCAATCCTGCAGCAAGGCCTGAAGGGCTCCAAAACATCCGACTGACATGCATTTAACGAGCAATGGTGAGGTTAAGAGACGGCTGAGCACGGGGCTGCAGACGCTTATTATCCCGGCAGCACTGATTTACGGCCGAACGCGGGCTGTCAGTAATTAAGCAGGGGTCCCCGCTCCAAAGACAGGGGCTTTAAGAAGCCATCAGAGAGCTGGCTCGACCACAGAATGGACCCCGAGATTATTCATCCGGCATTTATGGGCTCCACGACAAGACTGCTATTTACACTCTCGGGGCTCTAGCTGTGGTGCTGCATGGGAGAAATGAGGGGGGACAACAGTTTGCAACATGTAGTTAAACTAAGCCGACTAGTGTGAACCCAGAGGTCGAACACTCTTGTTTGTTTTAACTTCTTTTTTCTGTTTGCTCTCTCTGAAGTTTGCTCGGGTTTTAGCTATGAGCCGCTGCTTGTTTGAAGGAATGTGTGCGCTTGTGTGTGCCAGAGAGAAAGTCAAGAGAAAAGGGTGGCAATGTACAGTGAGAGAGGGAGCAGCGAGGGGGAGGGAGAGGGTGGGAGGGAGGGAGGGTGTTAGGGTGTGTGCGTTCGAACAGCCTCCTGTCATGAGAGGCTCAATGCTCACACGCATGGTCAGCAACACGGCCTGGGGAAACAGTTCATTTACCCCTCGCCTTAAACCCTCATCGCTCTTCTGTCTTCCCTCGTCTGTCAACATCCCCCTCTCGCCTGGAACGGACAGCGGGGTAAATAGAAACCAAATCATGCACACTAACACTTCAGTCACCCAGGATTTCCACCAATCTTTCAGTCTCTCTCTCTCTCTCTACTGTATCTCTCTCTCTTTCACACGCACACTGTCCTATTCAGTCTGTCTGTCTCTCTTTAGATTACACTATCCTGCTGAAATCAATTCAAATGACAGAACTTTGCATGTGTGGTTGTAATGTGTTTATGTATGTGGTGTGTGTGTGTGTGTGTGTGTGTGTGTGTGCGGGTGGGCACGTCTGTTTCTGGGTGTCTACTCTAACAAGGCTCGGTCCTGATCACTCCTTTCTCAGCAACTTGGGAGAAGCAGGGACTACATGACAATTGGAAAGCGGTCCCAAAGCTCTATGCATCCCCCCCTCCCTTCTCTACAGTCTAAACAAGGGAACATCACCTACACCCCGCGCTAGAGGCTCCACATCTCCCCAGTTTCTTGCATATTTTACATTTCCCCTCCCATTGCTAGTACAATGCACTGAATAGTCAGGGGAAAAGAGTTTTGTGAAGTGTGCATGTTTGTGTCTGTGTATATATGTGTGTATATGTGTGTGTGTGTGTTTTCTAAACGATTTGTTTTCCAGTAAATCATCAGGAATAACTTCCAGTGTCAGATCAGTGTTTGGTCTGTGAAATGTCAACATTGTTGCAGCTAACAACGAGAGAGCCAAGTCTCGCCCAAGACGGTGAACACAACTTGCACACAAAAGACAACAGCATACAGAGGGAGAACAGAATGCAGAAAATATCTTACCACAGTACAGTTTCAAAAACACAAAACTGCGTGTTCCTGTTTCTCAGTCAATGCACGCTAACATGTCTTATTTTTATAAGGAACATTATTTACTTACTCTGCACTTAAAGTACATAAAACTCCACCTGATAAATAATTAATGTCCAAAAAAGGGGATTACCTGGTGTTTACATAAGTAGTCTGCCAGGGTATTTAGCAGCTTGTAGTAGATTTCGAACCATGGGAGATAACTGCAAAGGTTAGCCAGAGAGAAAACATAGTATATGAACATATTGTACATGCAGAACATTTAACACATATTATCATCATGACATTATCAAACCAGATGTGCTGAATAAAAACAGTTTAAATAATTGCAAGGGTCAGCCAGAGAGAGCATAATACATATGTTAAGATACTTGCAGAAGCTGTACATCACATTATCATCATGTGATCATTAAACAGAAAGTGCTTTATCAAAACAGATTAGTAGGTGTTACGATTAAATCTATTGGTATTATTAAAGACCTTTTTTTTCCATTTCTGTTTATATTCAAAAGTACAACATATGTAGAGAGATTCAGGTGCCTGAAAACTTTAATGTGTCATACTGCTATTTCTGCAAGCTCCAGTGTCTGTAAGTATAGTCTTATACTATATTACACTCAAGGTCAATGATGCATTGCTTTCATTATAACATGGTAATCAAATGTCTATAAGGCATTAACGAGACATTGTGTTATCGATCCCAGCTTTAGCTACTTCTAAGCACAGAGTCTTACATAAAGCTACAGTCAGAACAGAGTGAAATGCCATCAAGTCCTTATTATGACATTCTTCATAGCCCGGGCTCTGTGCATGCTGTGAATTCCTGTCATGTCTGCTCTTAGAGCCGGTGGGAAGGGAGGGTGGATAGGAAAAAAAAAAGAGGGATTTAGTTTCTTCAACACAAAAAAAAGCGCTGGGCCACCGTAGCTTTCGGTGGATGTGGAGGGATGCTATGGTTTACAAGCATGCTGCTCCCAGATGCACAGGCTTTGCTAAGGCGCAACTCAAAATGCCTCCTGCCTCCCCCTCCTCCCCTGTCTCTTCTCTTTTTACCCTTCAAATATAAAAAAATGCTTTATCTAATTAATGTAAAATAAATAAATTCATTAACAAGCTCAAAATAATTTATACTGCAGTGTTTGTGTTATAGCTAATCACTGAGTACACCCACCATAAGCTAAAAGCATCTGCAACATGGCTTTCTTTACAAGGTTGACATATTCTTGGCCAAGTCGGCTTGGTTTCATGGTGGAAGATGGCCAACATTTTGTTTGGGCTTAAAGATTGCGAGGGCTCGGTTCATTTAATGTTATGCAATCAAACTATAAAAACATGGTGTCGTATCGAACCAAGGTATTGAATTTTTATTTAGTTTTGGTTTTTAACATGCATTTTTGAACATTTCTTGAATAATAACTCCAGATTAGGACTGCTTAGCATTGACATGAAGCACACAGAAACACCCATAAACGCTTCATTAACTTTGTTTGCCTGAATGCCAGGGCTGAAAAGTAAATGAGCGGCCAAATTAATCAATCAATCAAAAGTGGACCCTCATGTGCTTCACTGAATTTACTGAGCATTTGTTTATGGCATTATGTGGACATGGTGTATTTTTAAATACAAAGAAGTCATTAAAACAATAACCTCTTTCACATTAAAAATCACACAAAAGCAAAAGGAAAAAAAGCAGATAAAAGCCGCATTTTGAATTTCCTTGGTCGTATTATAATAATTCTGAGTGAGAACAGCGGTTGTAGTGAGTGAGTTTTTATAAGCCAGTGAAGTCCTGCTCAGGCAGTGGGCTGGATACTGAGGAGTTACCAGGGCATGGGTCACTGGCTGCTCTGTAGACTGGAATTAACAGTCAACAAGAAAACAATAAAGTGAACCTAATGCAAATTTTCATATCGCTAAATCCACAAGGGGCCAATGACAGGCCGGGTTCCCGGGGAAGTGCAGCCAAGCGCACCAATCAGAGAGCCTGAGTGACCATTAGTCTGAAACAATCAGCCTCTTAACATGCCAATATTTTGACGTCTGCATGAAGATTTACTGCAATCAGGTCACACTCTCAGGAGGGACAAATCAAACACGCGTATGTTAATTCACATGCTGACCGGATATCAACCTGAAGACCTATTTCTGCCATCTCAAACAATATACAGCACTCACCATATCTGCATATTAGGTCAGTTTACATTTAACCACTGCATGAAATAATGCTAGGTTCAGTCTGATATAATGACTAAGAGAGGGAACAAAACCTTGGTATTATCTCATCTTTGCCTTTTGTTTGAAAAGCCAGGCTCCTGGACGTTAATCCTTCATTTTTCACAGTTGAAGGGGATGTAAATAGGACTCTTGCTGTCAGAGGAGCCGTCAGGCCTCACAGATCTCACAGTCATTACACTCTTTCACCAAGGTGCTGTAAATCCTTTGTTTTAGAGGCAAACGCATGATTGCTGGTAGAGGCAGCCAACCACAACTTATCAAGATATCCACTTCGCGGGAATACTCTTTAAGATCTTAGAAAAACAGAAAATTTTTGCCCTATTTGAATGCAATGAAATGAATATAACTTAAAGGTGGATTGTTTTACTCTGCTTATCCCCTGCCCTGCCACCACCTCTCTCCCTCTGTTGATGTAAAGTTAAAGTTTGGAAAGCTTGGAGAGATACTCCTACTCTTCACAGTTCATTGCTCAGATCTGTTTGTGCTTCGCAAATCCTCCGATAGAGAGAGAGGCATCCATCACTGGCGCGCTCAGTGCGTGGGGGCCCCGCAATCTCTCCTGCCATTTTAAACACATGTCTCCTCAAAGTGCCACGTACTCAAAGAATGAACCGACTAATCTGCGGCCCACTCACAACCCCTCATGCTCCTCATCCCCGGCTCAGACCACCTCACGACACAGAGGAATCTGGCATAAGATGGGGGCATTGAAGTGCCAGAAGAACTACATAATTATGCCATTATAGATGGGAGTTTCTGTAAATGCCAACATATGTTAACTGAGCCTTTCAAAAGTTTGTTTTCAAAGTGCTGCATATATTCACAATAACAAAAAAAAAAACTATGACAAAATTTAAAAAAAATACAAAAACTTTTGGAGAATTTCTATATATCATATGGACACTGATTGATTTCCTTTCTACTGCCGTACTCACATCTGCTCTGTTTGCTGCCATAAAATACCTGTTGGGTGTTAAGCGCAACACTGTTATTCCTATTCCCTGGATGGGTCTTAAATCTCCCTCAACACCCAGGGCCCTGTAATCATAAGTCATCTTGCACCTTGTAGCCGTCTGAGTGCAAGATTTGATTACACCTTTACTTTCCCGGGTCAAGGGTTAAGTACAGGGAAGGAAGTGTCCTCTGGCGGCCCACTAAGTGACCACTAACCAGAGCAAGGCTGTCCCTAAAATGTATCCCTAAGCCTCAGCCATCAAATAAAACTAAGGAAACCGCCTTTTTCATCTAAGAACCACTCACATGTCCAACGGCAATTTCTTCCCCGCAAATGTGAGCGAATGAACATGAGAGAGGACGGGGGAATAA